>NW_007247393.1:776204-813572 GCF_000164805.1 Carlito syrichta
GGGATTGGCAATAGCAGGAAACTGCTGGGTGGGGGGCACACCTCATCCACAAGGGTACCTACATAATGAACATTTGCATACCTAACTCTGAATTGTACCCCACATCTTTAAAATAAAAAATAAAAAATAAATAAACAAATCTCTCCACCACGTCTAGAATGAGCTCGATTTCTCATCTCCTACCTCAGACTGCTGCCTTCACCAGCACCCTCTCTGTGGCTGGAACACGCGAAGCCTTTCTCCATCCAGAGCCTTTGCGCCAGCTGTTCCTCTGGCCCCACACGCTCTCGGCTCATGAGGGTCACGTGGCTTGTGTGTTCCTGTCATTCAAATCTTAGCTTAAATGTAGCCTCCTAAGAGAGGTCTTCCCCATGACCCCGCATGAATTAGTCACACGGTCAATCTCTATCATGTTGACCTATTTTGACTCTCTGCATAACACTTGCCATTTTCAGATCTGTATTTGTTTGTGGATGATAAACTCCATAATCGTGTACCTGTTTTTTGGTACACGGCTATATTCCAAGTGCCCAGAACAGTTCCTGGCATTGTAGACACTTAAGAAATGTTTACTGAATGACTCGATCTCATTTGTGATTTTTATTTTTCTCTCTTAAAAACAAACATACATACAAAGACTAATAACCTTTTAATTTTGGGGTTTTTTGTTTCTATTTTTTTAAAAGACAGTAGGAGTTATTTTCACCGGGTCACTTCAGAAAGAATATTATTCTTTTTATAGTATTTTTCAATGCAATGAGTTCTGGTTATGAGCAGAACTATTTATATTATTATATTTTGAGTTTCCTTGATTTGTGTTACTTTAAGTACTTAAAATGATCTATCTTTTGTACTTCTTCTTGGAAAAAAACTACTAATTGTTTATCAAATTTTAATTCTTCCTTCATCTTTAATTATCAAGGATGGAAATAGGTCTGGCCAAAATACTGACTATCCCAGTCTCCGCTATAGAAATAAGTTGTTCCTTATATAAGAAGTGGAGGTCATTCTGTGAAATCTTTGGGAACACTATTTTTTTTTTTTTTTTTTAGTTGGAATCTCAATTCATTGCCCAGGCTGAAGTACAGTGGCACATTCACGGCCACCCTAGCATTCACCTGCTGGGCTCCAGTGATTCTTCCACCTCAGTCTTCCAAGTAGCCAGAACGACAGGTGTGCGCTACCCCCGCCCCCAGATAATTTTTTCATTTATTGTAGAGACAAGGTTTTGCCAAGTTCTCCAGGCTGGTCACGAACCTGTGGGGTCAGACAATCCTCTCACCTCAGCCTCCCAAAGTGCTGGGATGACAGGCTTGAGCCATCTTGCCTGACTGGGTACACTATTTAAAAGGTTCCGACTCAAATGTTAGGCAGGTATGCTTTTACTCTTGCCTTTTTTCTTTCTTGCTACCTGGAAAATGGACATTACGGCTAGAGCTGTAGCAGCTGCTTGTGGCCATAAGGCAATAACCGGGAAGTAAAAGACATAAGGATAGCAGAGAAAAAAAGGAAGACATGGTCTGGGTTTCTAATGACTAAAAATAACTGTGATACCAACCTTGGACTGCCAATCTCTGGATTTACGCATAATAGAAAAATAGATTTCTACCGTGTTTAATCTACCATTATGTGAGAGGTCTGCTGTGTGCAACTGAGCCTAATACTAACTAATATCCCCCCCAAACATGGGGTTGCCTTGAACGTTGGAAGTATCAGGATGTCAGTTTTTGCAAATTGCCTCATAAAATGTTCTTCCTATTTATCTTTAATAAATGTTTTGTTGTGATTTAGTTTGGGAATTCACTTCCGCAAACTAATCAACTTTCGTTGATTATCGTGTTGATTGTCCTCTCTTAATAGGAGTGCTGTGGCTTGGGGGATGGATGTTGGCTTTGGAATCAGATGACCATGAGTTTGAAGCATAGCCATATCACCTCTGGCAATTTCTCGCTTTGTCTGGGCCTCCTTTCCTCATCTCATCTCATATAATTTTATTACCTCATTTGCTCTTGACACCATATCTACTTTTAGGGAGGAAAGAGTGAGGTGATAGAAACAGTCTATCTCTTGTTTGCTGTCATGCTTCCACACAGGTGTCAACATGTGTAGGAAAGTTGTACTCTACTTTTAAGATTTGTGCATTTTATTCTATGTACATTATATCTTATTTTTTAAAACTATTGAAATAGGCATGCCATAAATGAAAAAAAGAAAGAAAGAAATCCACGTCTCCGGTGTTTTAACATGATTATCATCATTTCTTAATTTAAAAAGAGAGATAATCATTCCAGGACGAATTTACAGGTCTTTCCACTTCAGAAATGGAGACGATTGCATTCTACTGGAAAGGCCCACACAGGCTGGTCATAGCATGCTTTTCTTATTTCCGAGTCTCCGTCTAGGGTTCTTTACCCTGAAATCTGTCAATCTCATGGTCACTGCCAGGAAGTGATGCGATTTTGTTTCCTGGGCTGAATTTGAAGTGCGGGAAGCCGAATCCAAAAGGTGTGTTTTTCACTTAAATGAGGGAGTCAGCGCCCCCTTCCTTAGCCCGATTCACAAGGAATTATTGTGCAGAAATGAAAGGAGGGGGTGACCTGATCTCTGTGGAAGCGACTGCGGCCAAGGCCAGACGTGTGGACGCGAAGGCCATGTGAGGCTCACCCAGAGCCCTGGATTCCCCCTCCTTTCAGGGCCAGGGCTGCCATCCCTGAAGTTCTCTCCTTCTCAAGTCTCTTCTCCGGTTGTCCCCAAATGTACTCAGTCAGCACATGTGGAATCCGTTCCCCTGTCATTTGGGAGGTGCCAATTTACTTCTGTGAGAGACAGGCTGGTTTTCACATGACACTGGCAACTATCCTGGACTTCCAGAAAACAGCTGTGTGCTCGCCAGCTGACCTGCTTTCAACCAAACAGCTGCTGCTCAAAGTCACGGGCAGAGTCTGCAAATCCTTGAGGGCTGAGCATCACGTGACTCCCACCTTTGTTGGAGAATAGGAAACGTCCAGGCCTTGAACGACATGAATTGCCTCAGCTTCTGCCTGAGTCCCAGCAGAGGATGTCCGGTGCTGGCTGGTCTACACTGCTCGCCCTGAGACCCGACTCAGCAGATCTGGTGTGTGTGCGTCAAGGTTGTAGAAATCTGGTCATTCTGTTTCTCATCAGTTGCTCACCAAGCTCAAGTGCATGCATTTTTGTGAGAGCAAACCCAGGTTGTTTTTGGAGTATGGCAATGAAAATACGGGCAGGATTATGTGTCTCTGTGTATGTGTGTGTGTGTGTGTGTGTGCTATGATGCTGCATGTCACGTTTGTTGTTGAAGGAGAGGAGGTCCGTGACACAGCCCTGCACACATATTCCCAAACACACACACACACACACACACACACACACACACACACACACACACACACACACACGGAGTAGCTGTAACTATGGATTTAGATATCTTTATTCCTGTCTTCGTGAAATAAACTCTAAAAACCATGGAATAAACTCTATTTATTTTTGCTCTCTTTACCTCCTCACCTGTGCACTGCACAGTAATTTTGCTCCCCAGGGCAGCTTTTAAGATTCTAATCTTGTTCCTGTCCAGCACTTTGCTCACAGCAGTAAGGAACGGACTGGCATTCCTCCACTATTGTATATAAGGAGAACCCGTTCTTGGAAATCAGAGCATTGTTTATGTTGAAATTCCCTTAGCTGAGCTGAACCTTTGATTACATCGCCCATTCAGATAACCAGATTTTTACCCCCTGTGGTCTGTTTCCATTCTCAGAGAATTGTCAACAATTTATTTCTGCTCTGGTGATTATTTTCGTGAGAGAGAGAGAGAGAGAGAGAGAGAGAGAGAGAGAGAGAGAGAGAGGGAGGGAGAGAGGGAGAGACATCTGGGAAGATGTTGATAACTGAGTAGTATACACAAAACTCTAAGTACATTTTTAAAACATCTTTTTAAAAAACAGTGAATTGAACTTAGTTACTGCTGAGGTGATGTTTGTAAGCTGTGACTTAAAATGAAAATTGCACTGTTAACCTGATTCCAGATTATCATGAAAAGCATCTTTCTTTGTATTTCATACATCTGAAGAACATTACTATTTGAAAAAAATCTAATGTGATTTATATAATTTTAACAAATTTCAAATGTGAACTAAATAATTCTATTATTTTAGTGGAAGTAATGCAAATTTAAAATGAGACTGCATGAAATTATAAGTGCAGCATTATACTGGCAATATAAACCCCCAACCACAAACAAATATTTTCTATTTTGCAGTATTTTGTTTCCTCCATATAATTCTGTGCATTAGACACTTTCATCCAGAAGCAATAGAAAGTAGGCAAAGACACGCAACAGTCAGTGTATTTGCTTATTGGGAAACACTTATGACTGATTATTTGTTCAGAAATTGGGGAAATTTTTGCTTTATACAATGTCATTCCCATTGTTGAACATTTACAAGGACCACAGAGAATATTCAAAGCAAAGCCTCTTTTTTTTTTTGTATTTTGTTAAGTTTCACGTTGATGGCATTGTGTACAAAATGCACATAAAAGACATTTTCTTATCTATTCCTGTTCTATTAGAGAAGTTCATGGCCCACTCTTAGCATTTTCCAACACAGCTGTAGAGTAGTTTAAAGCCTGTTTTTTAAATAAGTGATGCTCAATTTGTCTTTGATGATCCGGATGATTCAGGTGAGATGGGAGCACGGTCAGGCCCTTATTTGCATAAAAATTAATCACAGAAAAATGTAAATTGATAAAATTTTGCCTGGCTTTTTCCCCCTATTTGAGAGTCCGTGGATGGCTCCCAGAAGCAATCATCTCAGTATGGGGCCGCGTTGGATTCTATACAAATGATCACATTTGTGTTGAATACTCACTCATTTAAATGTCAGCACCGTTGGGGCGGTACCTCAGTAGAAAAAATGAAAAATAAATACACAGCAGCTGAAGACGATCAAATGTGTGGGCACTCTTTAGAGATATATGATCTAATGTGGAAAAAATTGCAGATTAATTATCCTTTTTGCAAAATGGTAATTGTTTTAGGACCACACCAGAAAAAAATCTGCAATTTATTTGGAATCAAACAAAAAACAGTAATGCTAAATACGTCATTACATCATTGTGTTTATTAGAAGCCTGCAATTAATTCCTAAGTCTCCTTTCGTCTTTAAAGCTGCATGAAATGAAACAAAAGAATGTTGCTATTAATTTTCAAACAAGCGCTTATCTTACAAATCAGTCTGACTTGTGTGAAGAAAGGAGGCAATATTATGAAGTTTTGATGGATATTGTGTATTTGCTTAATTTCATTGTATTGCGGACACTCCTGATGATGTATTCACAGACCCATTGAAGTCGTAATGTTGAAATTTGAAGGTTTTTGTTCGGTAGTATGTAACTTTAACTCATCTTGGAAGAAGATGTAGAGAAGTGTCTTCTCAGTAAAAGATGTTTTAAGAAAACGAAAACAGTACTTAATACTGGGGAAAATAGGAACTATTTTGTAAGACCTGAAAAATAGATATTCTTTGGACTGTCTTTGGGGCACTATTAACATGTTTTTAGACTTGTGATTTATGTCTATTTGAAATTGTGAATTGAGGCTAGCTATCTTAGGAAACTAATCAAATCCTAAAATTTAGTAAATAAAAACAGATAGAAACAATGCAGTTCTCACTCTAAAATAGGGGTGAAAGGCGTTTGTTGTTGTTATTTGCTATTACTATTATTATTACTATTATTTTGACAGCTTGTACTATCCAGTGGTCTTTGTTTCTGGCTGTCTGTCCTCAGCTCCAGGGTCTCATCTTTGTTGGTCTCCTAAGTGTGTGGGTGGGTCTCATGCAGCATTCCAGTCCAGGTGGAGAATAGATCTTTCTTATTATTCTGCAACTTTATCATAGGTTTTCATGACTGACTAAAAGCTGAACACTTCTCTATTAGCTAGGGAAGACAAAATTAAAACACAGTCTTTCCACCTACTGACTTACAAAACTTCTACTGAATGAATATTACGTTAATTAAAGTCGATTGTGGCAACACACTAAACTTGTATTGAGAAGGTTGAAATCTACTGTTATCACCAGAGTTGCTTTGCGGTCAGCTTAGTGAATATCCCTGAAAATTTAAAGTGACCAACACTTGGAGACCAGGCTTGTTTTTGAGATTAAATATAAATCGGCATATAATAAAAAGAGTTCACCCTACGGGTCACATGGCATTTATATTATATAACAACAACATCACATTTAACTTTGGAAGGCAGTCCTTCTAGACTGCTATGAGCCACTAACTATTCCTTTACAAATAAGAATGCATTTGATAACAAGTCTATGAAATAGGTATTCTTGTTGTCCCAAAGCAGTTAAATGTTAAATACGTCATTACATCATTGTGTTTCTTAGAAGCCTGTCTGAGGTCACCAGCTAGTCAGAGGTAAAGCTAAGATTCAGTCGGGGGGTCTGGCATCAGACTGCTTGCTCTCAACCACTCCGCTCTGCTGAGAAATTTCTGGTAGACACTTCCAGGTGACAGGTGGAATCCTGATAAGAGAAAGTGCTTTATTTTTTGAATGTAGAATTGTTTTTCTATCATTAAACTTGAATCCCTTTTGATTTAGAGTAAGCATGAGTCAGGTGACACATTTGAAAACTTCATTGGTTGAGAACTTTATTATTAAAAATGTACATTTTATGCCACCTGCAGGCTGAAAATTAAAGAACTCGCTTGTTTGTCCGCTGCAAAATGTCTCATGAACAGTCTTCACTTTTAGAGGGGACAATGAGTCACTTTTGAGATGGGACATTGAAGGCACTGGCATAGGTCTTTGCCCGACTTGACAGAGTTGGCTATCGTCAGAATCTTCGGGAAAGCTTGCGTGTCCCTAGGCTGCTCTGTTTCTCTGGGATGTTTCCCTGGCACATGGAAAGACATTATTTTCACTCATTTATTCACTCCCCCATATACTTATCTTATCAAGCCTTCTCTTAAAGTTTGCAGAGTTGGGAGACACAGAAAATGGGCCCATGACCCACCTCTTTGTCTTCACAGCTCTCGTTCTACCCAGCACCCCCTGGGCCTCCGCACACACACAAAGTCACACCATCTCCCACGCGCTGTCTTTGCCTTCCCCTACCCCCCATGCCTGGCAGCTGTCCCTTGGTGACCTTCGGTATTAGAAGACACACACCAGAAGTGTGATCTGCTTTCAGGATAGCTTGGGGAGGGGGCGACTCCAGTCTCGGGAAGCGAGTTGGGATTGTTTGGTCAGAGAACCCTGAGGTCCCAGAGAAGGGTCTGGAAGTGGAGAGAAGGCCCGCAAACTTCAGGTGGGCGCCTTTCTTTGTCTCTATGGTCTCCTCGCCCACTAATGAAGCAAGAGGCCTGGGAAAGGGGTCGTGGCTGCCTGGTCTGCCGCAGGTGGTGGTGGTCTGTGTTTTCCAGATACTCGGTGTGCATTCTCTGCCAGGTGCTGTTCCAGGCACCGGGGACATGCTAACACAAAATGAACAAGATCCTAATGCCACTCACAGCCTTGTAGAAATAGATGCTGCTTCCTACATGCTGAATTTATGATACTCCCAGTATCAAGCTGTGGCAAATATAGGATCGTTTGCAGGTGCGTTTTTTAAGAATTTCCTTTGAGGCCGAGTGCGGTGGCTCAGCATTTTGGGAGGCTGAGTTGAGAGGATTGCCTGAGCCCATGGGTTTGAGACCAGCCTAGGCAACTTGGTGAGATACCCATCTCTACACTAAATCAAAAAATTAGCCAGGCATGGTGGCATGTGCCTGTAGTTCCAGCTACTTGGAAGGCTGAGGCGGAACGATCACCTGAGCCCAACAGGTCGAGGCTGTGGTGACTGGGAGCGTGCCAATGCCCTCCAGCTTGGGTGATAGAGTGAGACTTCTACTCAAAAAAATAAAAAAATAAAAAAGAGTTTCCTTTATATAAAGTACAGCATTAGAGGTAAATATAGTGGACACTTTTGAGAAGCTCTGAGACTACGGGAAATTGCAGGTGCTTCTTGTCTCTCAGAGAAAACTTCTCAATTTTTCTGTGAAGAGAGAAGATCATCTCACATCTCAATTTTAATAGCTTTACTCACCAGTACAATTGAGTTTCTTTGTTATGACAGTCACACTTGAACTGAACTGTTAAAATTCCTGCACAAACTAGGTCACTCTCTGGGCATTAAAGGCCTTTTATGTCTAAACATGGGCTATTTTCCCATGTGGACTGTATGATTTGTTAGGCTGGAAAAATCTGAGTTTACTGTGAGCTCTTCCCGTAACCAGCTGGATGGGTCTTCCTGGACCTCATTTCTCTCACTGAGAAATGACAGGTTAGAAAAATTAGCCATAAATGCCTTTCAGATCCGAGAGAAAAAGCGCCCAGACCTGAGTACATGCTAGCTCCGGGTTTCACTGCACTTGATGGGCAGCTCGGAGGGGCAGGCCTGTGCCACTTCCCACGGTTATTTTGGAAGTCTTGGCGACTCAGCCACCCCTGCTAAGAAGTACTTACCTAACTTTAGCACTCCATTAAGACCTGATTCGGGAAGTAATTTCACAGTTAGCCCCTGGAGAGGGGCTTCTCCACGGTGACTTGAAGAGGGTCGCCCGCCTCCCTGTCCTGCCTGCCAGGGGTGTTGCCTGCCTCTTCTGTTGGGTTCCATTGTTCACACTTAGAGGACCCCCTTCAAAGTGTGATGACCTATTGCTGTCTCAGTCCTTCTTTGTGGGGGAGGTGAGTCCTACATGCCTCTGGTCAACTATCTTGACTCTCCTCCCGCACCTGCAAATTTCTTACATCAATAGGAGAGTAAAAATTTGTGGGGACAAGCCGGGCTCGGTGGCTCAGCCTGTAATCACGCGCCTTTGGGAGGCTGAGGTGAGTGGATTGCCCGAGTCCACGGGTTCGAGACCCGCCTGGGCAGGTGAGACCTCATCTCTACAATAAAATTAAAAAATCAGCCAGGCGTGGTAGCGCGTGCCTGTAATTCCAGCTACTTGGAAGGCTGAGGTGGAAGGATCGCCGGAGCCCAGCAGGTCGAGGCTGTGGTGACCGGGAGCGGCCACTGCACTCCAGTCTGGGCGACAGAGTGAGACTCCAACTCAAAAAAAAAAAAATTTGTGGGGACAGTTATGTGTTTCGGAGTTTGGGGGCTCTGAACTTAGAGTTGCCATCTCTTTGAAAGTAACTTATTTGAAAGTAGCTTATTGATTATTTGAAAGTAACTTATTTATTTGAAAGTAACTTATTGATTATTTGAAAGTAACTTATTTATTTGAAAGTAACTTATTAATTATTTGAAAGTAACTTATTTATTTGAAAGTAACTTATTCCTTATGATCTTGAACACACAAGCATAATCAATGCCCCCATACACATATATTAAATGAAGTAAGCCAGGCACAGAAAGACAAATATTGCATGTACTCACTCATACGTGAGAGCTAAAAAAAGTGAGCTCATGGAGTTAGAGAGTATAATTATGGATACCAATATCTATGCAAATGTTATGGGTCAGTAAAAAGAGATGACATAGGCCGGGCTCAGTGCCTCAGCCTGTAATCCCAACACTTTGGGAGGCTGAGGCGAGTGGATCGCCTGAGCCTGTGGATTCGAAATCAGCCCGGGCAACTTGGCAAGACCTCGTCTCTAAATACATAAACTAAAAAAAAAAATTAGCCGGTGTGATAGATTGTGCCTATAGTTCTGGCTACTTGGAAGGCTGAAGCAGAAGGATTACCGGATGCTGGCTTGGGTGGCCATGAGTGTGCCATGGCATTCCAGCCTGAGTGACAGAGTGAGACTACAACTCAAAAAAAACAAGGGGGGATTGATATAAAAAAGAGACTGTTTAATTTGGTATCTCCTGTATCTATTGGCTTGATGTGTAAGTTCATAGCATTTCTCGCTCACCCATAGAATGCAAATGTCACACAATGGTTGGCAGGTCACAGATCATCACGGTTGCCAATTCCCAGGTTGACTGGCATGGATCATCATAGATTAAAGTGCTGAAATGGTCTTCATCAAAGCCTGATGGTCTTCCTGCACCTGGAGAACTACTCTGGTCAAAGTGGCCCTCTTTGAAACAACAAAACCATTTTCTTGCTGTGCTATCCCCGATGGCATTGTCCCCATACATGGCACGAATGTCCCGAGCCACCCTCGCTGCCTGAACTCCTCTTTTAAACTCAAACAGAAGAATCTGTCGGAAGTGTTCATTTTTTTCCTCTTGACACTCCATCTTCTTTAGCCCACAAATGGCGCTAACTTTCTTCAGATCTGCAAAATGTGAGGCGTAGTCACATGTACAGCATTGTCACTCCAAATGACAAATGACAAACTCCCATACCGCGGTGTTTGCCAAGCCCCAAACAAACGTTATGAATTTATGCATCAGCCCAATATTTTGTTTCAGATACTGGGCTCGACTCTAAGGCTATAACCATCTGCAGGATGATCAGAGACTCCACCCTCGCAGATCTTGTAGCTTCGTAAGGAGAATAGAAATATCAGTCCAACAGTTACTGGTTAAGTCTTAAGTGGTGCTGGGTAAAGACATCCAGGATAGAGAAGTACCTTCCAGACAGGTCTGAGAAGGTCACACTAAGGCTTCAGAACCATGTTGGAATAAGTCACCTACAGTTGACACAGACACCCATATGGCTTTTATTTATCTAATTTAATTAATTAATTAATTATTTTGAGTCGGAGTCTCTGTCACGCAGTCGAGTGCAGTGGCATGCTCACAGTCACCCCAGCGTCAACCTGCTGGGCTCAGGCGATCCTTCTGCCTCAGCCTTCCAAGTAGCTGGAACTACAGGAGCACACTACCATGCCTGACTAATATTCTGATATATTGTAGAGATGAGGTCTCACCAAGCTGCCCAGGCTGGTCTCGAACCCCTGAACTCAGACAATCCTCTCACCTCGGCCTCCCAAAGTGCTGGGGTTACAGGCTTGAGCCACTACGCCTGGTCTGACATCCAAATAGCTTTTAAAGAATTTCTTTTTATTTCCATCACTTCCCAAATCACAGTTGCTTTATTTGATTTATTTTTTGAGTTGGAGTCTCATTCTGTCTCCCAGGCTGGAGTACAGTGGCACGCCCATGGCTCACCATAGCCTTGATCTCCTGGGCTCAGGAGATCTTTCCACCTCAGCTAGGACTACAGGTGCACACCACTACGCTTGACTAATTTTTTTTTCCCGGGGAAATATTTTATTTTATTTTATTCATGGTTTTTTTATTATAAAGATGTGGGTACAATTCAGGGTTAGATATACAAATATTAATTATGCAGGTACCCTTGTTGAAGAGGTATGCCCCTTCTTCCCCTAGCAGTTTCCCTCAACTGCCAATCCCACCCACCCTCCCCTGGCAGTTTCCCACTACTGCCAATCCCTTTCTTACAGTATTATGATAAGTGTTAAAAGTCCATTTATGAGTGAGAACATATGGTACTCTTTTCTTTGTTTCTGTGATAGATCACTGAGTATGATCAATTCTAAATCCATCCAAGTTGCTGCAAAGTAACATTTACTAATTTTTTGTTTGTTTGTTTGTTTTTGTAGAGATGTGGTCTTGCTATGTTTCCTTGGCTGGTCTTGAACTCCTGGGCTCAAGTGATCCTCTCACCTTGGCCTCCCAAAGTACTGGAATTACAGGCATGAGCCACCACACTTGGCCCAGAGTTAAGTAAATCTATAGACATTGGCCTAACGATAACAATTTCTTTTACCAAAAAAAAGAATTCTAAACAGCACCACCCATTTAGAAAGCCATATGGCAATATGCATTAATAATTTTAAATGTTAATATTCTTTGACTTAGGGAATTAGACACTGACTCAAAAAAAAAAAAGAAATTACATTTCTAAATGTCTAACCTAAGACTGTAATCCTAAGTATTAACAGGGTAAAACCTTTATAAGCAAATATATCCCTCTCAGTGTTTGTATATTTATAAAAGTGAGAAGACACCTAATTATTTAATATTAAGTATTTAATTAAGTAATCTATGGTATTTTTATGAGCTTAAAAACATTTATTGATGGATCATATTTGGACATATTTATGAGGTATATGTGACATTTTGTTATGTACACAGAGTGTATAGAGATCAAGTCAGAGTATTTAGGGCATCTAACTCCTCAGGTATTTGTCACTTTCTATATGTGAACATCTCAAGTCCTTTCTTCTGGCCATTTTGAAATATACAATACGTTGTTAACTGCTGTCACCCTACTCCACTATCAAACATGAGAATTTTCCTTGTATGGCTAACTAAATGTGTTCACCCATTAACCAATTTATCTTTATCTCCTCCTCCCCACCAAAAAACACACACACACCCTTGCCAGCCACTGGCATCTGTGATTCTACTGTCCTTTTCCATGAGATCAACTTTTTAAATTCTCACATGCGAGTAAGAACGTGCGATGTTTGTCTTTTTGTGCCTGGCTTATTGCACTTAACATAATGACCTCCAGATCCACCCATGTTGCTGCAAATGACAGGATTTCATTTTTTTATGACCAAATACTTTCCCATTGTGTACCGATACCCCACTTTCTTTATCCATTTGTCCACTGATGGACACTTACGTTTATTTCATATCTTTGCGATTTTGAATAGTGCTGCATTGAACACGGGAGTGCAAGGATCTCTTGGATACACTAATTTCTTTTACTTTGGATAAAGGTCCAGTAGTGTCATTGTTCATCCTTTTGAAGTTCTATTTTCAGTTCTTTGAGAAATCTCCATGCTGTTTTCCATAGTGGCTGCACTAATTTAAATCTGGTGCCAGCGCATGAGAATTCTCATTCCTTTACTTTCTTGCTAGCATCTGGGTTTTTTTGTCTTTTTCTTTGTTTGTATGTTTGTTTTCTATTTTTTTTATTTGAAAGATGTGGGGTACAATTCAGGGTTAGGTATACAAGTGGGCATAGGACAGGTGTCTTTTTAATGCTAGCCGCTCTAACTGGGGTGAGATAGTATCTCATGGTTTTGGTTTGCATCTCCCTGCATGACTATGAAGATGTTGAACGTTTGCATATACACGTTGGCCATTTGTATGTCTTCTTTTGAAAAAATGTCTATTCATGCCCTTTGTTCACTTCTTACCAGAATTGTTTGGTTTTTTTAATTGTTGAGTGGTGTATTCTGGATATTAGCCTCTTGTCAGATGGATAGTTTGCAATGGTTTTCTCCCATTCAATGGGTCGTCTCTTCAGCCTGTTGATGGTTTTTATTTTTCTGTGCAGAAGATCCTAAGTTTAATAGAGTCCCATTTGTATATTTTTGTTTTTGCTGCCTGTGCTTTTGAGGTTTTAGCTATAAAATCTTTGCCTTGCTTAATGTCCTCAGGTGTTTCCCCCAAGTTTTCTTATAGTAGTTTTATAGTTTTGGGTCTTATGTCTAAGACTTTAATTCATCTTGAGTTGATTTTTGTAAATGATGAGAGAGAGGGGTCCAATTTAATTCTGCACATGGATATTCAATTTTTCCAGCACCATTTATTGAAGAGGGTTTTCTTTTCTCAGTGTATATTCTTGACATATTTGCTGAAAATCAATTGGCTATAAATGAGTGGATTTATTTCTAGGTTCTTAATTCTGTTCCACTAGTCTATTTGCCTTTTTAAAAATATATATATACCAATGCCATGCCATTTTGCTTACTATAACCTTGTAATATATTCTGAAGTCAGATAGAACGGTGCCTCTAGCATTGTTATTTTTGCCCAGGATTGCTTTGGCTATTCAGGCTCTTTTTTGCTTCCATGTGAATTTTAGGATTGTTTTTTCTATTTCTGTGAAATATGACATTGGCATTTTTATAATGATTGCATTATGTTTGTACATGGCTTTGGGTAGTAGGGCCTCTTTAATGCTATTCATTGTTTCTATCCATGAGCATGGAATGTCTTTCCATTTGTTTGTATTATCAATTTATCTCATCAGTGTTTTGTAGTTTTCCATGTAGAAAACTTTCATCCCCTTAGTTAAATTTATTCTTAGATATTTTATATTTTTTTAGCCGTTGTATGTAGAATTGCCTTGTTGACTTCTTTCTCATCTAGTTTATTATTGGTGTGCAGGCATGCTAATTTTTGTATGTTGATTTTGTGTCATGAAACTTTATTGAACTTATCAGATCTAAGAGTTTTTTGGTGGAATCTTTAGGTTTTTATAGATATAAGATGATATCATCTGCAGAGAGGGACAACTTGACCTTCTTTTTTCCAATTTGGATGTTTTTTATTTCTTGCTCTTGCCTGATGGCTCTGGCCAGAACTTCCATTACTCTGTTGAATAGGAGTGGTGAAAATGGGCATCCTTGTCTTGTTCCACTCAGAATTGTATAAGTTGTATGTTTGCCATGTTGAGGGATGTTCCTTCAAAGCTTGGTTTGTTGAGAGTTTTTATCATGAAAGGATGTTGAATTTTACCAAATTCTTTTTTGCTTCCATTGAGATGATCATATGGTTTTTTTCCTCCATTCTGTTGATATGCTGTATCATGTTTATTGATTTGTATATGATATATCCTTGCATCACTGGGACAAATCCTACTTGAATATGATGTGTTATCTATTAAATGTGCTGTTGGATTCAGTTTACCAGTATCTTGTTAAGAATTTTTGCATCTAAGTTCATCAGCAACATTGGCCTTTACTTTTTTTGTTGTGTCCTTGTCTGGTTTTGGTTGCAGAGTAATTCTGTCCCAGCAGAATGATTAGAGAGAATGTCTTACTTTTCCATTTTTTGGAATAACTTTAGGAGAGACGGTGTTAATTCTTCTTTGTAAGTTTGATACAATTCAGCAGTGGAGCAATCTGGTCCTGGGCTTTTCTTTGTTGGGAGGCATTTTATTACTGATTCAGTCTCCTTACTTGTTATTGATCTGTTCAGATTTTCTATTTCTTCCGGATTTGATCTTGGTAGATTGTATGTATCTAAAAGTTTATCCATTTCCTTTCAATTTTCCAATTTGTTAGGATATAATTGTTCTTAAGAGTCTCTGATGATCTTTCGTATTTCTGTGGTTTGGTTGTAATATCTCCTTTTTTGTTTCTGATTTTTAAAATTAAGATTCTCTTTTTTCTTTCTTTCCCCCACATATACGGAAACAAATTTGCCTTTTTTTCTTGGTTAGTCTAGCTATCAGTTTATCAATTTGGTTATATTTCCAAAAAGCCAACTTAATTTTGTTGATTATTTGTATTTTTTTTTGTCTCTATTTTGTTTAGTTCAGCTCTGATCTTTATTATTTATTTTCTTCTGCTAATTTTGGGTTTATTTTGTTCTTGTTTTTCTAATTCCTTGAGGTGTATCATTACATTGTTTATCTGAAATCTTTCTCCTCTTTTGTTAGATACTTATTGTTATAAATTTCCTTCTTAGCACTGTTTTTGCTGTATCATGTAGGTTTCAGTATGTTGTGTTCCAATTTTCATTTGTTAATTTTTTTTCCAGCCTGGAGAACAGAGACCTTGTCTCTACAAAAAATAAAAAAAATTAGCCAGGCATGGGTGCATGCCTATAGACCCAGGTACTTGGAAGGATGCCTGAACCCAGGAAGTCAATGCTGTGGTGAGCTTTGATCACACTACTGCCCTCCAGCCTGAGTGACAAAGTGAGACCCCAGTTGGATTTTTTTTTTTTTTTGAGTTGAGAGTCTCACTCTGTCACCTAGGCTGGAGGGCAGTGGCTCAACCTTTTGGGTTCAGGCAATCTTCCCATCTTAGCCTTCTGAATAGCTGGGATTATGAGCTTGTGATACCCTATCCTGCTAATCTTTTCATTTTTGTAGGGACGAGGTCTCATGTTGCCTAGGGTGGTCTCAAACTCCTGAGCTCAAGTAATCTTCTCACCTTGGCCTCCCAAAATGCTGAGATTATAGGCTTGAGCTACTGTGCCTGACCACATTTGTTTAGAAATTTTTAAAATTTACTCCTGAATTATTTCCTTAGCCAATTGTACTCAGGAGTGTACTGCATTATTTCCATGTGTTTGTATAGTTTCCAAAGTTCCTTTTATTACTGATTTCTAGTTTTACTCCCTTGTGGTCTAAGAAGATACTTGACATGGTTTCAATTTTTTAAAAAGCATTGAGACTTATTTTGTGCTCTAACACATGATCTGTCTTGGAAAATGTTTTATGTGCTGATGAGAAGAGTGTGCTTTCTGTAGCTGTTGAGTAAATTGGTCCATAAATATCTATTAAGTCCATTTGGTCCTACATGCAGTTTAAATCTAATGTTTCCTTGTTGATTATCTGTCTAGATGAGCTGTCTAATGCTGTCTAATGAGAGTGGGACATTGAAGTCTTCAATTGTAATTGAATTGGAGTCTATATCTCCCTTTAGATCTAATAATATTTGCTTTATATATCTGGGTGCTTCCACATCAGATGCATATATGTTTACAATTGTTATATCCTCCTACTGAATTTGTCCCTTTATCATTATATTATGATCTTTGTCTCTTTTTTCTGCTTTGACTTAAAGTCTGTTTTATCTAAGTATAGCTACACCTGCTCACGTGGTTTGTTTGTTTGTTTGCAAGGGATATCTTTTTTTCCATTTACCTTCAACCTATCTACAAATTTATGAGCAAATTGAGTTTCTTGTAGGCCACCTGTTGCTGGAGCATTTTTTAAAACTCCATTAAGCCAGTTTGTATCTTTTAAGTGGAAAGTTCAATCTACTTACATTCAATATTATTATTGTTGATAGCTGAGGGCTTATTTCTGTCCATTTATTAGTTATTTTCTAGTTATTTTGTATATCCTCTATTCCTTTATTTTTCTTAGTTTTTTTCATTGTGGTTTGGTGGTTTTCTGTAGTGGTGATAATCTCCCCCCCCTTATTTATGCATTGCTCTATACACTTTATACTCTCATGTGTTTTCATGATGGTAGGCTTCATCTTTTCATTTTCAAGTGCAGGACTACCTCATGCATTTCTGTTGGGTCTAGTCTAGTGGAGAAGACAGGAACTCGTCAGCTGACTGGGTTTCACGAATTTCCTCAGCTTTTGTTAGTCTGGGAAAGACTTTATTTCTCCTCTTATGAAGGATAACTTTGCTGGATATAATATCCTTGGCTGACAGTTTTTTTTCTTTCAGTACTTTGAATATATCATCCCATTCTCTCCTGGCCTGTAAGGTTTCTACTGAGAAAACTGTTAGTTTGATGAGGGTTTCCTAATAAGTGACTAGACACTTTTCTTGGACTGTTTTTAGAAGTTTTCTTTGTCTTTGACTTTCAACAGTTTGACTCTACTGTGCCATGGAGAAGATATTTGTTTGTTTTAGTTTTCCAACAATCGTGTATGCTTATTATGAGTAGTCAGAGATGGATATACAATGAGTGAATGAGGCTATTAATATGCCATTTTCAGAGTTTTCAGAGATTGGCTCAGTTAGAAGATATGATCAAGTGAATTTCAATCATTGTGCCATTTAATTTCTTGTTTCTTTTTTTGTAACATTCTGCTATTGATTCTCCTTGACTGTTAATTTTTAAGATGTGCACACCAACTTGTGCATACATGTAAATGTTTATTTAAAGGCATGAACAGAAGCAAAGATTTTGTTTTGTTTTGTTTTTGAGTGAGGGACTCACTCCATCATCTAGACTGGAGTGCAGTAGCATAATCATGACTGACTGCAGTCTCAATCTCCTGAGGTGAAGTAATCCTTCTGTCTCAGCCTCTGAATAGCTGGGACTGCAGGCATGTGCCACCATGTCTGGTTAATTGTTTTATTTTTATTTTTTTGTAGAGATGATTTCTTGCTATGTTGCCTAGACTGGTCTTGAATTTTGGGGCTCAAGTAATCCTTCTGTCTCAGCCTCCCAAAGCGCTGGGATTATAGACATGAGCCACAGTGCCCAGTCTCAAGGAACAGGGATTTTCTGCACAATGTGGAGAGAGTCAAAGTGACGTTCCAAGAAGGGGGATATAGATGACTTGTAGGATTGCATCCACTTGGAGATCTCTGATCTTCCTCTGCCCACATGTCTAAATCTCTTGCTAGAGTTGGGAAGTTCTCAGCTATTATTTCCTCAGATTTTCTATTCCTTTTGTTTTCTCTCCATTTTATGGAACACTGAATATTTGAATATTTGATCACTTTGTAGGGTCTCATGTATAACACAGGCTTTGTGTATTCTTTCTGAACTATTTTTCTTTATTTTTGTCTGATAGGCTAGTTCAAAAGAACTGTCTTCAAGTTCAGAAATTCTTTCTTCTGCATAATCTAGTCTATTATAGAAGCTTTTAAATATTATTTTAAAAATTTTATTCAGTAAATTCTTTCATTCAGGATTTCTGTTTGGTTCTTGTTTAGCAGTATCTTTTATGTGGTTAGTTTAGAGACCGAATCTTGCTCTGTTTGTTGCCCAGGCTGGAGTGCAGAGGCATAATCATAGCTCATTGTAACCACAGTCTCCTGCCCTCAAATGATACTCCTACCTCAGCCTCAGAGTAGCTAGGACTACAGCTATATGCCACCATGCTTGGCTGGTTTAATTTTTTTATTTTTTATTGTGTGTAGAGATGAGAGTTTCACTACATTGCCAAGGCTGGGCTCAAACTCCTGGATTCAAACAGCACTTCCTCCTCAGTCTCCCAAAGTGCTGGGATTAGGGGTGTGAACCACCACACCTGACTCCTTTTTCACTGATCTCTATATTTTTGGTAAATTTCCCATCTGTGGCCTGAATTGTTTTTCTGATTTCTTTATATTGTTCATCTGTGTTCTCTTTTTATCTCATTGAGCTTCTTTGATATCATTATTTTGAGTTTTTTCAGCAGTTCATAAATTTACTTTTCATTGAACTATGTCACTGGAGAATTATTGTGTTCCTTTGATGGTTTCATATTTCCGTACTTATTATGTTTCTTGAGTTCTTACATTGATATCTGTGCATCAGATATGATAGTCACGTCTCATAGGGGAGGACTTTTTCATGTAGATGTGTCTATTGTGTTGCTTGGGTCGGGCTCTTTCACTCTGATTCTGGGTGCAGTAGGGTAGTGTTCACATAATTTCTTTAACCGTAAACACCATCAGTGTTGTCTTTGATTTCCTCAATGGCTTAGAGTGTAGTTGTTAGTGGAGACTGTGGTGAGGTCTTGCTGGGGACTTCCTCAGCAAAACTGAGGGGATCAGTCCTCTGACCTCAGGGTGGCATCAGTGTTAGTGAGTCCCGGCGGACTGATGACTGGGCTTCCAGGCAGCTTGCTCAAGTGCCAACAGAAGGCTGGGTGGGTGGGTACTTGGTCCCTTGGCATAGGTCGTGGCATGGGTGACAGCAGGAGCAGTGGCAGGACAGTCCTCTGTCTACTAAGCAAGTCATGCTGGTGTTGGCAGTGACTGAAACAGGCTGGGTGGGGTAGTCCCCAGGCTGGTGCGTGCAGGTGGGTGCCAGCTGTGGTGGTAGTGGCAGGTTGTGTGGGCCCAAGTTCAGGCCCCTGGGAGGAGTACACAGGTGTCAACAGTGGGGGACTGGGCTGGGCAATTTCCAGGCCCTTAGACTACATGCTTGGGCAGTGGAGGGGGCACAACTGGACTGAGCAGACTTATTCTCAGGGGCCTTTGAGGGTGTGTGCAGGCACTGCATGGTAGGCAGGGACAGTGTGATGCCCAGGCCCCAACCGCTCTGGCCCTGCTTCTGGGGCGGATGCGGTGGCTCTCACTGGCAGCAGCCATAGGCAGAAGCTGGGGAGCTCATGCTTCCATCCCTGGAGGTGGCTGCAGGTAGAGTGGAATGTTCTGGGGCACAGGCATATTCACATCAGTCCCTCTGTGGGGGCAGCAAGGTTGCTGCCAGTGGCTCGTGCTTTGGCCCCCATGGCAGCAACCAGTGGTGATGGGGACTACAGTGCGGGAGGCTGTTCTTGGGGTGTGTGAGAAGGCATGCAGCTTCACAGCTGGGTCAGCGGGGGCGAGGCCTGTGGTTCAGGCTTTGGCCCTGGCAGCAGCCAGCCACGGTGGTGGCGGTGGTCGGGGGATGTCTGGGGCTTCATGGATGTGGAGATGCAGGACCTGCTGGGCCCCAGGGCAGGCTGTGGGCTGGTGGAGACTGGGCTCTCATGTGGCCCTGACTCCCTCTCTGGGGCAATATCGTCTTGGGTTCTCCAGTCAGCTCCCTGTGTCGTCTCAGGGTAAGAGGGGCGGAGGGCCCTTCTGTGACTGCGTGCAGGAGTCTGTGGTGAGACCACTGGGTCTCGCATGTACCCTTCTCCTTGCAAGAAACAATCTGATGGATCATTTTCAAGGTCTGTCTAAGCAGGCTGGCAGACGTAGCAATCCTCAGCCACCAGTTCTTGGTGGGCTCCTAAACAACCAGGAGATGGAAACAGGTCAATGAAAAAGCAACGCACTATTCTTTTTTAAAAATCTATTTATTTATTTATTATAAAGATGTGGGTACAATTCAGGGTTAGGTATATAAACATTAATCATGCAGGTACCCTTGTTGGTGAGGTATGCCCCTCCCTCCCCAGCAGTTTCCCTCAACTGCCAATCCCACCCCCCTTCCCCTGACAGTTTTCCACTACTGCCAATTGCTTTCTTATAGCATTGTAATTGTTCAAGGTCAGCTTATGAGTGAGAACATATGGAACTCAGTTCTTTGTTTCTGTGATAAATCACTGAGTATGATCGACTCCAAATTCATCCAAGTTGCTGTAGACATGCTATTCTTAAGAAAATAGAGACAATCAGGGAAAGGAACCAGGAATAACCTCATAAGGGAAAAAGGTGAAACTAAGGTGATGTCTGGAAAGATTGTACACCCCAAAGTACTCAGCCAGTGAGGAACCAGGGAGGGATTTGCTCACTAGGGAATAAAGTGCTTGCTGCAGGTACCCCGGGTGTGCCTGCCTGCCAGACACCTGATCTTGCAAGACTGCCATTAAAGTCTCACATCTGCTGTACTCCATGTCTCCGTGTCCATCCTTTGATTTTGGACAGGTGAATTTGTTTCTCGCACCCCACACTGGGGAGCCGCTACCCCTCCTGAGCCTGCCCCAACCACTTGGGCCACTTCTCCTTTCTTGCTGTCAAGGTGTTCTGTCCTTCCTTCGTTGAATTCCAGCACTCTCTCTTAGATGATCCATCCCAACTGTGACGCTCTTCTTGCTATTTTTTTTTTTCTTCTCTGTGGAGGAGGCGGGGACCACACGCCTCTGGACAGGCATCTTGAAGACCCTCTTTTGTGAACTTTTATGCAATTACTAAGGAGAAGGATTATGAAAAACACGGTGTTACAAACAACAAGGCAAATATTATAAATCAGTTTTAAGGAAAAGCAGGATGCACAAATTTTAAATGTAGTTTGGTTATAATTTTGCACCTGTTTTCTATAAAAAGAAGTGAAAGAGAACCATCTCGAAAAAACCTATAGTAAAAAAGACTAGCCAAAGAGAAATACCCAAATCCCCTCTGTTTTTATATTCATAAACTTCAAAGTGCAGAGCAATTCCTGTGGGTCTTTGTAACTTATTTCAAGATTGCATATTAGCTTCCTGGGGCTGCCCATACCCAATTACCACAAACTGGGTGGCTTAAAATGACAGAAATGTATTCACTCATCGTTCTATTGCCAGAAATCCAAAAATCAGTATTGCCAAGCCAAAATCGCGGTGTCTATCAGGCCACATGCCCTCTGGAGAAATTCTACTTTGCGGATGATACCTGCGCTTCCTCTGGACTCCTGGTGGCTGCCGGCATCCCTTGGTGTGAGCCTCATCCTCCAGCCTTTCCTTTCCAACCTTCTGTTCTTCCGTAGAGTCAGACTTCCCTCTGCCTCTCCCTTACAGAGACACTTGCGATTATGCTTAAGGCCCACCCAGATAATTCAGGGTCATCTCCTCATCTCAAAATCCTTAACTTACTCATACCCACCAAGTACAGTTTTGCATAGCAAATTCACATGTTTCAGGAATTAGGACATGGATATCTCTTGAGGGACAGTTATTCAGCCTCTCTCAGATTATAGCATACCCATCCTTTGCTTTATAAATCCTGCAGTGGCCGTGGCCAAACAAAGCTTCTCTATTTAAGCATAAAGAAATTGATCAGCCGGAATGGAATTTCAGTTCTTAGTTCTGAGAAATAATTCTGAGCTGGGGTCTTTTATATGAGTTTAATTTGTAGATTATGCACAGTAAGACAATCATAACTAAAACTAAAATAGAACCGTGATAACAATATACTGTAATAAAAGTTATGTGAATGTGGTTTTTTGCACTCCCTTTCTCTCAACTTGTTGTTTGCAGGTAACCAAAACTGCAGAAGGCAGAACCGTGATGTGGGGGGACCTCTGTGGCTTAGGGCAGTTTGTTCATCTGTTCATTAAGTGGCAGAGCATTTCCTGTGGGCCAGACTCTGTTCTGAGTCCTCTTTGCTGCCTCTCTAGCCCTTCAGGAAGAATCAGTGATGCTATGGTCAGTTCTCTGCAGTTCTTCCTTTCTCCCTCCCCTCCCCT
Source organism: Carlito syrichta (assembly GCF_000164805.1). NCBI lineage: Eukaryota > Metazoa > Chordata > Mammalia > Primates > Tarsiidae > Carlito > Carlito syrichta. Next base: position 798,735 of record NW_007247393.1, read on the forward strand.
ACCTCTGTCTCTCTCTTTTTCCCTCTCTCTTTCTTTTTTGAGTAGGGTCTCATTCTGTCACCCAAGCTAGAAGTGACACAATTACAGTTCACTGCAACCTCTACCTCCTGGGCTCAGACGGTCCTTCTGCCTCAGTCTCTTGAGTAGCTGGGACTACAGGTGCGTGTCACCACGCCTGGCTTATTTTTTTTATTTTTGTTGAGATGAGGTCTCGCTATGTTGTCCAGGCTGATCTCAAACTCCCAGGCTCAAGCAAGCCTCCCACCTCTGCTTCCCTAAGTGCTGGAATTACAGACTTGAGCCACTGCACACGACTGTCTGCAGTGCTTTCTATAAACCCCATGATGGCTCTGATCACCTGTGTCACTGGTACCTCTTTCATCAGCCCACCTCTCTCACCAAATGGGATTCTTCAAAGTAGAAACTCTCACCAAATGGGATTCTTCAAAGTAGAAACTATCTCAGGCCCTTGGATCCCTGGCACCTGCCGCATAAATGCAGCTGTGTTGGACAGTGTTTCCCCAGACCGACTTTAGTCAAAGGATCCCTGTTGTCTCATCACATCTGTGGACTTCCTGCTGACATGCATTCTTCTCCATACCACAGTGCGGTCACAGCCCGTCACTTTTTCCCTAGCTCACTGCTCTCATTCTGTTCATGTGGAACCTCTACTGTGTTCTTTCTCTCTCAACTGCTGCTTCTTTTTTTCTCATCTGTTTCCTGAGATCTTTGATTGGCCCAGAACTAAAAAAGGACTCACCATAGACTATCTGAAAACCCGGAGAACTGTTTGGGGAACTAGTTCTGAAAGTGAGATACTTTTTTTTTTATTAAATCAATATTTTTAATTATGGTTTTGTGGGGTACAGTTAAGGGTTAGGTGTACAATTACGTTTCATTCAGGCACCCTGTTGATAAGAGGTGTTTCCCCTTCCCCAGACAGATATTTGCTACTGCTAATCCCATTCCCCCCCATAGTTTCCCAGTACCGTCAGTCATTTTCTTATAGTATTACGTTGGATGTTCAAGGTCCATTATATGAGTGAGAACATGCGATACTCGGATCTTTGTTTCTGTGAGAGGTCACTCAGTATTATAGACTCTAGTTCCATCCAGGTTGCTGCGAAATTCATGATTTTGTTCTTTTTTTATGGCTGCGTAGTGAGATACTTTTGAAGAGCTGTCACTCACCTCCTTATGACTGTCCATCTCTTTGGACCCTTTCTGAGTGTAGATTTAAAGACTGTCTCACGATTCCCTGGGTAAACACAGAACCACCTTCGACTGGGTAGGTGGGTCTCCTGCCCTGGATCTCAGGCCTTAGGAGACTCTGCACTCCTAAGTGCCTGCCTTGAAACCTTCTAAGTCCCCTCTGGTGACTGGAATGGTGAGGGCCCCATCTCTACTTCTCTTCAAAGCCCTCTCCAATCCTCTACCCATCGTGTGGGTTGGACAGATACCTGAGAAGCTCTGGGTCCAGAGGGAACCTGGTAGGTGGATGGTTCTTGCAGGCCAGCACGGTACTTCTTTTGTGGTATGGTATGGAGCCGGGGCCCCAGTGATGGTGCTGGCACTGTGATCTGGGGTGACTTTCACTCAAGTCAGACACAGGACAAGTTCAGGGCCTTGGAATTTGAATGAGGAGCTGCCTGTCCTTGAGTTGAGCTGTTGTGTATGTGTACCTGTGTGTTGGCTTTCTTTTTTAAAATTTTAATTTTTTAATTTTTATTTTAAAGATCTGGGGTACAATTCAAGGTTAGGTATACAAATGGGTATTGTCCAGGTAAGGTTTTGGGCCTCCCTTTGGTCCCCACTTCATCTGGTTTGAGATCAGGTACCCTTATTGATGAAGGGTGCCCCACCTCCGCCTCTCCTGGCAGTTTCCCACTACTACCAATCCCTTTCTTATAGTATTAAGATAATTTTTCAGCATCTGCTTATGAGTGAGAACATGTGCTCCTCAGTTCTTTGTTTCTGTGATTGATCACTGAGTATTGGAGACTCTAAATTCATCCAAGTTGCTGTGAAATTCATAATTTTGTCTTTCTTTGTGGCTGTGTAATATTCCATCATGTATATGCACCACATTTTTTTTATCCAGTCCTCTTTCGATGGTCAGCATGGTTGGTTCCATGTTTTTGCTATTGTGAATAATGCTGCAATAAACATGTGTGTGCAGGTATCTTGCTTCTAGAATGATTTGAGTTCCTCTGGGTATAATCCCAGGGCACCATCTCTGGTCCATGGCACCCTTGGGTGGGTGTGGTTACAGATTGGCTTTATCCTGTGCATCCCTCCACTAGCATCCAGAGCTGCCACCCACCCTGCCTGTGGACTTCTCTGGAAAAGGCCATGCCTGTCTTCTCTGAGGGTTCTAGAGATGATTGCTCTGAAACCTCAACGAGCCGTGTGGATCTGTGTCCTCTCTTACCTCTGATCGATGTGACATGCTCCCCTGTTGTTTTTAAGCCACACGGAAGCAAGGATGGATGTTTTTTGTGCAAATGAAACTGATCATTTGCTTCTGCCCACTGGCCTCTCACGCCCTTCTCCCCACTGGTGGTGAGGGTGAGAGTAGGGTTAACAATAGAAGAAATTACATTCTAGAATGCAATGATTGTAGCGGGAGAAGTTCAAAAAGTATGATTGGCCTTGTGTTGGTCTATGATGATGCTATAAAAAAAACCCAAAATAAATTAAATACGATTAGAAAGCAGAGAATGATCACTCACATGGCCCTGCCTACTCTGGGTAAGACGATATGCATTCTTTTCATCTTAAGATTATCATTTTTGATCACCATCAGGAAAGTTCGGTAAGGACCTTCGAGGGCGTCGTTGTAAGCTGGTATTCATGGGTGGCATGAATAATCATGGAAACAGCATTGCACATGGTACTGAGGAACTACAGAGGCCAGAAAATTTATGGGGGGGAAGACACGTTTTCCATTGCTCAAAACAGTGTTTGAACTCGTTCATTGTGATGCCTTTTAGTGCCTCTGCCCTTTTGTTGTGGCTGTTTTTCACCTCTTCCACATCAGCAAAATGTTTCCTCTTGTGGAGTTTTGTCATCTGAGCAAACAAAAAAAGTCGCTTGGGGTGAGATCAGGTGAAGATGGAGGGTGGAGCACAGGGGCCATGCCAACTTTGGTCAAAAACCGCCAAACAGTCAGCACAGTGTGGGAAGATGTGCTCGTAAATCACCCATTGTGAAATGGGCAAACGCATTGAACGAATCTCAAAAAAAAAAAAAAAATCACTGAAGCTGAACTCAGCCTCTCACAACAACACTAGCTGGTACCCTGTTGTGGATAGGTTCCTAGAACACTTGCCTAGCGGGGGAAACCTGAGCTACAAAGTACCTGCCCTCCAAAAGGTAATTCCATTTTTAAAAAATCCCTCTGTGTGCTATAAGTCCCATGGCACTGGGACTTCTTGAGGGGAGGAAGAGGAGATGTAAAATTAAGCCAGGAATGCATGTTTGATGATGAAAAACACAAAGAGATAGTTTTGGAACTTGAGATGGCATCTAGACCCTATGAAGAATCTTCACATGTATCACTTGAGCAATGAACTACTGTGTATGCATCTCTTCTCTCTTCCCTATTCGTTGTGCTAAGTTTTTTTTTTTTTTTTTTTTTGAGTTGGAGTCTCACTCTGTTGCCCAGACTGGAGTGCAGTGGTTGCTCCCGGCCACTGCAGCCTCGATCCGCTAGGCTCCGGCGATCCTTCCACCTCAGCCTTCCGAGTAGCCGGTTACAGGCGTGCGCTACCACGCCCGGCTGATTTTTTGATTTATTGTGGAGATAAGGTCTCACTGCCCAGGCGGGTCTCGAACCTGCGGGCTCAGGCAATCCACTCACCTCAGCCTCCCAAAGGCACGGGATTACAGGCTGAGCCACCGAGCCCGGCTTATGCTAAGTCTTTGCCAATAATTTACTGTATCTCACAGGAGCCCATGAATTTTGGAATACATTTCTAAGATGGCATTGTTGACATAAACAAGTGCCCCACAAAAAGCTACTTTAGCAGGACACTGTGCACTAGAGGGGTAGCCCTGGTGACTAAACAAGCAAACAAACACACCACTTTTTCAATGCCAATATTTCCGAAGGGGTAACACTCATTGCTTCTAAGAGTATTTGTTGAACAACTTAGAGAAGTGTGTGAACATCAGAGGGAGAAACAGCAGAGGACAGATGTTGCTCAAAACAGCAATGAGAATTAGGAAACAGATGAATTATCAATGGTGGTGGCAACACATGAGAGTTCCCCGGGGCAGATGGCAGAGAAAACCATAGAAGGTTCAGAGGAAGCACAGGAGAAGGTCAAAGACTGAGGCAATGGAAGGAACCAAGATTCTACTAGAAAGTATGTAGGCTAAGTTGCTGTAGCAGAGACTCAAACATTTAGGCTTACGCAGAAGCTCGTTTCTCTTTGCGTGTTAGTTCATAGGAAGGTAGTGCCACAGAGCTGGTAGATGGCTCTGCCATCCTTATCGTGTGGCTTTCCCTATGACTTTAAGGTAGCTGATCCAGCTCTTGCTATCTCCCCATCAGCAGGATGGAGAAGGACCAGGATGTACACATCCAACTGCTTTAAGGGTGAGGTCTGCAGTGCTGCCCATCACATCCATTTATGACCGGTTTGGCCAGGACTTAGACACGTGGCTACACCTACAGTGTACTGACCGGGTGGCTGTGTTCCCAGAGAAAAGTCTATTACTACTTAAAAGAGGGAAAATGGACTTGGGGTTGCTGATTCCTTTCTGATATGGGTAAATAGAGGCAATCAATGCTTTAAGCAAAATTAGTTGACGTAACTGAGACCGAGATGAACAGTTGTAGATAAGAATCACTCTCTCTTCTAACTGGGACTCTGTCTGTCTTTCCTCAAAGAATTATCTGTTTGGGAGCTATTGTGTGATTTCAAGAGATTGTATTCTTCCCTGGTCTCCTGAAATGGCACCTCTCTTCTTCCCTTTCACCACCCCAAACTCTTTATTCTTCATATGTACAAAATTCATGTGACCTGCAAGGATTCTCTTCCCCCTGGTTTCTTTCCATAAAATTCCTGTTATTTCTTTCCTTTCAGACTATTTTTTGTAACTCTTGTTGAAAGTCCCATTTCTTTTCTCATTGCATTATGTCTTGTATTGTTTAAAAAATTTTTCCAGGTATAGAGTCTTTACATCTGTCTGAAATGTGGTCACTTTCCTGGTGGCAGAAGCCCTCTCAGACTTCTTTTGCATTCCCTATAACACCCAGCTGCATGCTGGAAAGAGAGATCAGGTGCTCCATAGACAGTATTTATTTTCCCTACTTGCATAAATATAGATACGGAAACTTCAGGGAGCTTATCCATCAAAGACCTGAGATACCAAAGCTAACCTATCATGCCCAGATAGGCGATACATGCAGCAGATTCAAGAACTCAGAGATCATTGGGGTTCCCTCATAGGCAGGGATTGTTGAAGAAGGGATGGTTTTTTGTTTACAAATCTTGCACTTGCTAGAGACCACTGCAGTTGCAAAGACAGCTTTGCTTTTACACCAAGTCTGAAACTCTCTGACTCTGGGAGATAATGATAGGTTTTTAGTGCTGAATATAAATTACTCCTATGTATCCAGAATCTAAATAACCAGGAAGCTCAGCCAACAAGACAAACAAAATAGAGCAGGTAAAAGACTTATTTTCAGAAGCAAACTTCCAAGAGATGTCAGGATCAGCTTCATATCCACCTGTATATCTGTTTATTTTTCTAGACTAAATATATATATATATAAAATTGGCAATTATCATTAATGTGTCATAGATTTTCACCATATTTCATAATTGATCTTTCAATCTTTCCAAAAATAATGTTAGATTGTTTTAAGGGACTTAATGATCTTCAGTTGAGAGGAGTATAATATAAGATTATGGAAATCATGATGAAATAAATATTCTTATCAGTGTCATTGTTGAAATGATTTCTTATTCTTAGAAATTCCCACTTATGCAAGATGAATGAATCATGATCAAAGCATTCTCCCTCTGAGCCCTTAATTGCCATTAAAATTCAGTCTCTGTTTTAAGTAATTTCCTAGTTATCAAAATAAAGAGATGGGGCAAAGGGGAATGAATATATAATAAAGCAGATGAACACATTTCAACTGTATTGATTCGTTTGTGCAAAATATTTCATAAATAAAGTAGAATAATGTTTGATTTGCAAAAGCTACTTGGTCTTTGTAAATTTTAGCTTGCAAATTGAGAATGCTCCAGTCATCAGCGCCTTGTTTCTATTGGGGTAAATTGGTTCCAAATTAAAATCTTGAAAACAGTTATTTACATAAAGTATTAAGTATACCTTTGACATTCATTGTAAGTTGCAAAGTAAATATAGCCTGAAGTGCTTCGTGTGATGGTTCTGGTAAAAGCCTAGAGAGTGATACTTGATGTATTCAGGTTTCCAGCTTGCATCTTGCATCTAATCTTTTCATCCCCACACAGCGGTTAAGACCAGCTTATGTGTGTAACATCCCAATTTTGAATGATTTCTTCCTGTTCAGGGTGCTAGGACCTCAGAAAACTTCAAGACAGTCCAGATACATGGGATTTTGGGGGGCTGTTATCAAATCCCTTCAAAGTAGGTCATTATTGTTATTAGTATTATTTTTCTTGCAAACTTTCTTCTATCCTTTTCTTCTTTAGAGATAGGGTGTTTAAAATTAGTCTTATAAACTGAATTCTATCAAAATAAATGTATGAAATATATTATTGTGCTATATGAATAGCTTGGTAGTAATTGTTTTTGAAGAACCATGCAATTTAAAATTAATTATAGATGAATTCTAAGTGGTGTTATCTTGTGGCTTAGATAATTCTAAAAACTGAAAAGTGATCAACTAAATAATAAATAGTACCTAGTATAAATCAAGCAAAAAAGTTAGAGTTTCTTTGACAGTTATGGGATGTGAATCTGATCATTTTTACATGCATGTTTGTTAGATACTGCCGGTTTGGGTTGGAATTTGCAAGAGTATCTATTATTTACTGTACTGGATCTAAATTATATATTGCATCATTTTATTACTATGTTCATTACACTGTTGGAAATATAATTTTACCCTTATAGAATGTGAAAAAGACTATTTCTTTCAGCTGGGACACATGTAGGTTTGCTTTTATTTTACTATTGATTTCCAAGAGTGACAAATAATATATTTCTCTCACAGTATGCATAGTCTTGCAAAAATTTTCATAGTCTACTACAATGCCATAGTTTCATCAAAAACACTGGATTCCAGGGGGAAAAAAAATCTAAAGTGCTTTTGTTTTTCATTACTCTAAAAGATTAATTGAATAAGCATACTGGTGTAGCTGTGGCTCTATTAATCAGATTGAAATGATACGATTCATTTTGGACTTAGAACTGAGAGAGGATATCTCTGTCATTCATATATTGAAGAGCAACCCTATATCTTTTTAGGTTCAGATAAATCTGGGAAAGCATTGCATTTTTTATCATATTTCTATTCATGGGGATAGATAATCATCATAAATAGAATATCACCCTTTGTGGAAAGGCAGAGTCAATACAGACAGTGTTTAAAATAAATAAAATTACCTTTGAGCCTTATTTGGCTGGCTGGTGTGGTGGTGTATACGTATGTGCTTTTAAGTAGGTCCTTTCAACGCCTGAGATGTTTTATTTTATGTAACGTTTCTATCAGAAATACTAATTGTTCAAGAATACCCCTTCCCATGCCAAAGAGAAAATGGAAAATGCTAAATAGAAGCCAGCTCTCCAGGGGTGAGAAAAGGGCTGCTGCAAGGCTTGCATGAATCGCTGTCTCCACCTAGTGCCCACTTTTAGAGATGAGGATGCCGGAGGCCTCGCTGATGCTGTAAATTTCAAATTTACATTACACACATGCGCGTGGACTGCCATTACAGCCAGCCTGCCAGGGCCATTACAGTTAAGGGTCTGTCAGCTCCTCCTTTATGAAGCAGAATATTAAGAGGTCTGTTGCTTTTACATAAAAGCTCACGCTGGGCCAGAACTCTGCCGACTAATGGCCTTTGCTCCATGTGAATGTTTATTAACAGTGTATGTTGAACTTGACCAGCTCGTTTTAAAGACACCCTGATGAGACGGAGTCATACAGGCACAGCAACCAGACGATGAAAAACCGTACAAGTCAACTAGAAAGTGATTCTTGCATCCGCACATGTGTGTTTATATGAGATAAAATTACACGATAAACATGTGGTTGTTCTATTTTTGAATCTTTATGCTTGAAGATTACACTTAAATCCCAACCCCAGCACCAAAATCCTCAGCCATGAGACCGTTTAAATGGAACTTAGACTCTATATGGAAAGATGCCCAAGCCAAATATATGGTCAGCTGGGGATTTAATTTATCCCCCACTCCTGTCTGTCGGTGGTTTGATTCTAGTTTTCTAGTAAACTGGAAACTTTTCTAGCCTTGGGGAAAGTTTATATGCTGAGATTTTTATTAGGACGAGCACTCTCGAGTCAGCAAAAGTGAAAGAAAAAATGGAAGAGAGGGAAAGAAACAAGGGTACCAGGTGGAGTGTTATGGATTTGGCTGTGGCTTCAGAAGGGAACCCACCTGGGACACCTTTCATCCAGGACCCACACAACTTGGTAAGGAAGAGAAAGGAATTTACTTATCCATTCCTCTTCTCGTTGGGTTTGAGTTGGTCCAAGTTTGTCCCAGGAGACGCTGACGCCTTCTCACTTCTGGGCTATATTACGGATCCCTTCAGGACCCTGTAGGCTGGGGATGGACACCAGGGCCCATACACCATGGGGGCAGTGCTTCTGCTGAGCCCTGAAGGGGGAAGAACTAGTCAACCTCGAGCTTCTAGTTCAGTGGGGAATAAGGGAGGTGTGCTAGGGACTGGCTGTCTCTCTGGCGGTAAATGAGAGGGTGGGTGTGTGTGGAAGATGACACGAGCACAGTGGTGGCCTCGGATCTCCACCGAGCGTGTGAGCAGGGAGGTGGATGGGACTGGGTGGATTGGGAGTGGCACATACCCTGGGCCCAGGATGGTCCGCATTTTATGCCACTCTCATGCACAAGCACCTCCAGCAATATCCTGGTCTCCGAGGGGAACATGATCTCCTCAGTTCTGCCTCAAGAAGGGAGGTGACAGTCCATCACTTCAATGTGGTCATCTGCTGCAGTCCCCAATATCCTAAAATGACTCAGAAAAAGTCAACAAAGAAAATCTCCACTCCCACTGCTACAATTAGTCTTAAGACTGATTAATAGGCACCAATGCCCTCCTCTTCCATCTGTTCTGGATTTATCTAATTCTTGGTCAGAGCTTTGACTAGTCAGTTACTTTACCCAGGACTTTATCCTTGAAAATTTGTAGCTACTGATTTCCTTGTCCCAGCTGGACTCTGACTGCTGCGTTTGCCTATTTCCTCTTTTGATTGAACATGGACGCACTAAGAGATACCCCCAAGGTCCCCCGGGTCTCAGACCTTTGCCTCCATTGTGTAGGAACAAACTTCAGTCCACAGCATACTCAAGATAGATTCTCAGGTCAGTAGAATAAGCCCTTTATTGGCCTGTGATCTACTGGAATGTGGGTCCCAAAGTGACCAGGTGACTAAAGCTTCTGTAGGTCAGCGGAAGACTTACTGTGTCTCCTGGCAGAAGTGTTCCCATAGTGAAAACCGGTACCCTAACCCAGCAAAACCCAACGTTTTGGACACAGGAGCACAGATCGTGAAGTGGGACACTGGAAGTGATGGCAAGAAGGGCTGACCCTCCTCTACTGTTGAATACTGATCCCACACACTCCAGCTATCGAGGACATAGTTCCATGTATTGCTGAGGCTGTGGCATGCACTGACCTTCTAGAATAGCACCCCAACCCTACAGGTGTTTCCCCAAGTTGGAGCTTTGCTTCAGACTTCAGGACCATTCTTCCATTCTATCAGGGTCCCTGCATCTGGGTGACGACGTACAGCGTAGGCCAAGTGCATTCTGTGGTTCACTGTTGGATTTGTATGCCATGAAGTGGGTCTCTCCGTCTGAGGCAGTGCTGGGTGTGCTATCAGGTCAATGTACAACAATTCTGGTGGGGGCGCCATGGGTGTCCTGCCCCCTTGGCTTTGGGAACCTCTTTTATGACAGAGGCTCTCTGGTGAGCATCAACACGGGGACATCAAGATCTTCACTCTCCCCCAGATCCACCCACCTACTCTTTCCTCCAAATTCCTTGTCCCTAGTCTTCTAGTTTTGGTCTCTTGAGGCTCATGGTCAACTGGCAAAACCATTAACCACTGCCTGTGTCTCATTGTATATCCACACCTCGTTACCTATCACTTTTTACAGAATACCCACTATTCAACCCAATGTTACAATTTCTTTCCACCCCGTCTTTCAAAGCCACAGCCATGTGAAACTATGTATCAGTGGTCCACTCTGGCCTGTGCTAATAGGTCACAATAATCTCCTTGAAAGAGAGGCATGAGTCCTCCTGCCACTTGTTACATGGTTTTAGAGAAACTCCCTTCATGCCACAGGTGTAGTTTAAGGGAGAGAAATCAGTGCAAAAACCTGGATTTGCTTGAGTCTGATCCTAAGTGTATTGCCTCCATGGGGCCATGGCATGTTATGTCAAGTGTTATGTGTTATGTCATGTGTTATGTCCTATGTCATGAGGGATATTACCACACCCAACTCATGCTGGGTGGCTCAGTTTTCACTGATACCTCCCCAGCCATATTCTAGACCTGAGTCTCAAAGGCAGCTTTCCCATATGCCAGGAATTGTTTTGTTTTGTTTAAAAAACAGAATTGTTGAGCATGGTCTTTGCTCAAGAATCCTAGGGTCCTTGGCTGAGCATGTTGGCGTACACCTATCATCCCGGCACACTGGAAGGCAAAGGAGAGAGAATCTTTTAAGCCAGGGAATGTGAGACCAGCCTTGGCAACAGAACAAGACCCTGTCTCTACAAAATTTTTTTTTAAAAATTAGCTGTGTGGTGGCTACATGTTTACAGTATTAACAGATACAACTAAAAGATGTCTTAGATTTACTTTAAAGCATCCTAGTAAAAATACAAATTTAGGCCATGCATTGTGGCTCAAGTCTATAATCCCAGCATTTTGGGAGGCTGAGGCAGGAGGATTACTTCAACTCATGAGTTTGACACCAGCCTGGGAAACATAGTGAGACCTCATTTCTACAGAAATAAAAAATAAAAATTAGCCAGGCATGGTAGCATGCACCTATAGTCTCAGCTAATTGGGAGGCTGAGGTAGAAGGATTGCCTGAGCCCAGGACTTCAGGACTGTGGTGACCCGGGATCACACCATTGCACTCTAGCCTGGACAAGAGAGAAAAAAAAAAAAGAATCCTAAGGTCCACACTGCCTTCTCTTATCAAGCTTACCAGAAACTTCACACAGCATCCTTATCACCTCAAAGCTTGTTCTGGTATGTCTTAAGGGATGACTTTTGGCTTTGATATGGTGGGAACCCTGACAAAGAGGTTTCATTCAAAGACAAAAATTTACTGGAACTGATTTAAGAGAGAAGGGGAAGAGAGAAGAGGAGCGGAGGGCCTTTAAGGAGTTCACTGGAAAAGGACACAACGAAATAAGGCCATCACTATGGGCAGATGAGAGGTGCGGGGAGGGGGGGTCTTTTTTGGTCTGTTTTACGATGCCAAGTGGTGAGACATTATTCAGGTGGAAGGACCTAGGAGGGAGGAGAATGAATAACGCAGTGCAGGAACAAAGTCCCAGACAAGTGAAGACGGGATGTGGGGCACAGGCAGCTGCCTGGTGGTAGGAGGGAGGCAGAGTGTGTGATTCAGCAGGGGCAGTTGTCGCTGTGGTGGGTGACATGGTGCGGGGGTCCTTGCTGACCTCTACTATTTTCTCAGTCAGAGAAGAAGGTCTCCAGCAGACATGGGGAACTAGGTGATGAGAGGGGAGCGGTTTGGTGAGAAGGAAGGGGTGTGCCCTTCAGGGGCTGGAGTCCCCGGGGGGAAGGGACACAAGGGACGATCCAGCAGTCCTACGGGTGGCTTGAGGTTTATGGCTGTAAATTTAAAAGAGTTGCTGTCAACACTGTCAGTTCAGATGCTCCTTTTTTATAACAGATATTTTTGACTTCTTTCCTGTCCTAAAATAAACTTCATAGTTAAGATAACCTGCTCGCCAATATAATTTTCAAAGTACCCGACCAGTAATGGTTATGGCAATAAAAGACAAATAACTTTAAAGTAAAAGTAATATGTATTGCAGTATAGATTGCAATCAGCACACCTTTATTAGTCAATGCTAAGTTTGCAGATACTTGCGCCTAGCACAGAATCGCCTGAATGTGTGAACTGCAAATACCCAAGGATACAGCCTTGTGGCACTGGTGACTCAAATACCACAAATGGTAAGACCATTAATGATGTGCTTTTTCCAGAAGGGTAAAAGACTTGAAAAAAAAATCAAACAAGTCTTCCCTCTTTGGGATATTGGAGGGAGTTGAGTTCCTAGAAAATTCAGTGCATTTTGAAATTGTGCAAAAATACTTCGTGTTTTTTGTGAGATACCGTTTGGTTTTAGACTCAGATTTTGACCTATGTGAATGCTCAGGGAGAAATTTGAAAGCCTATGGGATGTGGGGCAAACTTTCTCATACTTTGAAGGGTATGTGGTGTTCTTGGTCTTCTGCCAGTTAACGGACAGTTGTGTCCTCTAGTCATTGTGATAGGCAAAGCAGTCTCCAGCTTCTGAGAACACTCTCCAGGATATCTATGCTGTCTCCCACCCTCATTGTGCTCTGTTGACTTAGAGTGACTTCTTTCATGGCTGTTGGCATGTATTCTTCCCCGACCAATGTTCAACTGTCCGGGTACAGGCTTTGAATCAGTAAAGAACTGAACTTAACTAGGGTAGGTTTATATTTTTTCCACATGAATACAATGAAGGAGGCCATGGGTTGAGGACAGGGCGAGGCAATGGCCATGATGCTGAACCACGAATCTTAGCTGAGTCCAAAGGGAAAAGCCAACCCGTCAGGGAGGTTATGGAGTATGAAGCTATGATAGATGCAATGGCTTGGAGCATCTGGTAGAGTTGACAAGTTTTTGGAGTGGGATTACTTAAACATGTGAACTAGAGTAAAGGGAGATGGTAGTGAGAGAGAGGGGTCCTTGAAATTAGGGTTTCGGAAGCGGTGCAGTGATTTGCAATGACCAGTTTGAGTTTGTGTCTATGGGAAGGATAAGCTGATATGAAAAGAGTGTCCAGGGTGGGTTGTCTACCTAGATATTGAAAGAATTTTGAGTAATTACAGAAGCAGAAGTAGAGAGAACAAAAAGGAAGCCAGGATGGTAAACTCTTCAATAAACAAGCAGGGAGGATACAGGAGAGCTGATATGAACACAACAAGAAAGGATAGTAGGTGTTATAGTCCACTGATGTGCACTTCAAAGCCACTGGGGCTCTTTGGAGGTGGGTGGATGGAGTAACAATGTGGAAGTGACTAGGAAGAGTCCTTGAAGCTAAGCCAGATATTCAGAAAAATCAAATAAAATGGATGTGACCTAAATATGTGCCCCTGTCTCTTTCATCTGCAATAGCCAGGAGCTTACCACCTTCTGAAGGTGTTCGCTAACATTCCAATAGTTCATAATGAACTTTCTATTTCTTGCTGAACTTCATTTCGGGCTGTTGGGTATTTATTGTCTTGTAGATAGTGAACACGCTAGGAAAACAAGACAAAAAAAGCATTGCTTCGATGATGAGTGCATGAGTTCACTGAGGAGAGAAAACTTAACACAGGTGTTGTCCCACCACTGCCCTGGCTTCTGAGAGCCTTCAGCTTGGTTCCTCCTCGTTCCATGTTGGTAAGGAACAAGTCTTTCCTGTCACCACCACCCCCTGGTGTCCCAATCCCATGAATTTCTAGCAAGTTTATGGAAAACCTGGATCACTGAACATAAGGTTGAGTCCTGTGGCTGGTTTTGCTGGGGCTGGGTGATCTCAGAAAACTTCCAGGCTCAGATGACCAGCATGTGCACCAGAAAATTATGGGTGATGTGCTGTTCCTGCATTCTCATTTATTAATCTGTGATGTGCTATGTTAATAAATGTCCATCATTTTATTTCTAGGATCAGTATTTCTCAGCTATTGTGATTATGCTTTTGTTATAATGTTAGATATTATGTGCTAGTACTGATTTGGAAATTTTCGTCTGTAATTACAAGTAAGACTGCTGTATTGCTTCTTAAATTACCAGCGATTGACTTTATTATGAAGCTTATCTACTCGTCACAGGATGAATTAGTTTTCTATATATTTATGGCTTAGAATATTTTATATAACATGAAAATGATCTGTTCTATAACCTGCAGAGTTATATGAGAAAGCATGTTTTCTGTTTTAAATCTATGAGGTTATTTTTCCAGAAATTCATTTTCCAGAAATTTATCTATTTATCAAAAATTTTGTATATGCATACATAATATACTCTTAGTTTTTATCTTTTTAATGTTAAATATTTAGCTCAAATTTTCTATTTGGTTTGTATTGTATTTTTTATTAACCTACATTTATTTGCAAGAGATTTGCTATTATACTTTTTATTTCAAAAACATTTATTCAGACCATTCTACTAAGGCTCCATTTTCTAAACTTTTTATTTATTTATTTTATTTTTTTTATTTTTTGAGTTGGAGTCTCACTCTGTCACCCAGACTGGAGTGCAGTGGCTGCTCCCCGCCATCGCAACCTGACTTGCTGGGCTTCGGTGATCCTTCCACCTCAGCCTTCCAAGTAACTGGAACTACAGGCACGC
>NW_007247393.1:813666-819574 GCF_000164805.1 Carlito syrichta
CCACTCACCTCAGCCTCCCAAAGCGCGGGATTACAGGCTGAGCCACCGAGCCCGGCTATTTGTGTTACTTTCATTGCTTACAAGATACCTATTGATCCCAGTGCTTTTTCCCCTATCTGGTATAACAAAATTTGGGAAGAGAGAATGTTTTATTTAATATTTCATGGTTAAAATTGTAAAATTTAAACTTTCATTTATATCTGACTTAATCTTATCATTTGCCACAATATGTGGTTTATTCAATTTTTATTTTAAAACGGTAATGAGCCGGGCTCGGTGGATCAGCCTGTAATCCCGTGCCTTTGGGAAGCTGAGGTGAGTGGATTGCCTGAGCCCGCGGGTTCGAGACCCGCCTGGGCAGGCGAGACCTCAGCTCTACAATAAATAAATTAAAAAATTAGCCAGGCATGGTAGCGCATGCCTGTAGTTCCAGTTCCTTGGAAGGCTGAGGCGGAAGAATCGCCGGAGCCCAGCAAGTCGAGGCCGCGGTGGCCAGGAGCGGCCACTGCACTCCAGCCTGGGCGACAGAGTGAGACTCCAACTCAAAACAAAACAAAACAAAACAAAACAAAAAACTGTAATGATGTTTACATTGCGAATATGTGGCAAATATTACAAGTATTTCATGAATTGTTGAGAAAGATATATTTTCTGTTATCGTGCTACAATGTAAATAAATAAATGGTCATGCTTACATATATTAGTTATAGAAGATATTGTATGTCCTTATTTATTTTTAAAAAATATTTATCTGATAGTTTGTAAGCTGTTGGTAATTATGTCTCCCACAATAATTGTGTGTATGTCAGTTTCTCTGTCTAAAGTTTTTTTGGGGACTTTTATGTTAATATTGTTATTTATTCTACCTTATCTTTTGCCTCGGATTTCACTGTGGAGTATCACATTGGCAATCTTATCTTAGCTTAAGCATGTTTCCTGGTTTTAAAATTGTATTATTTTATTTGTGTCGCTTGTTAACAGCAAATCATCAGATTTGAGTCTTTAATTCAAACTTGAGTCTTTACCTAGTACATAGCAAGTACTCCATAATTAAAATAAATATTTAAAAGTGATAGTTAACCTCACTAAATTCTTTTTTATCCTTTATTTTGTTTTAAGTGGGCCATAACCCGTGAAGGGACCAGTAAGTCAGGCCAATGGAAACTGGAAATTCCAGAGTTGAAAATCCACTATGGAACAAGCTTACCTTTATGTGAACAGTCCTTCCCAGTGGCCAACTTAACGAGGTTGCATTACTTAGCCTGAGAGATGGCTGTTGTGATTTATTTTAAGGCCAAGTATGTGGTCATGTTTCTGACAATTTTCATGCAGTCTTTGAATTGCAGTTGTCAGGTGCAAGAGATTAAGCTTGCTAATTCTGTTGTTTTATCAATTAATTAGAAAGATGTGGTTATGTCCTCCAGTTATACAGACAAATTTATCTATTTATTCTTGTAGTCTGTAAAATTATACTTTATATATTTTAAAATTTAATTCTTGTTCAAAATATTGTATCTTCCTGGGAATTGAAATTTTATCATTATGTAGAAATTCTATATAGCTCTAGTAAACGTCTCGTTTATCTAATCCAACTTTCTTTTGGCTATTATTTACTTAGTATATCTTCATCCCATTCTTTTATTTTCTGTGTTTGTGTATTCTTCTGTTTTAAAGGGGCTCCCAATAGGCAGCATAGAGTGAATTTTTTAAAAATTCTGATTATCTTTGTTGCTAACCTAAAGTAGTGGGCATTTTCTGTTTGTTGTAATTATAGGTATATATTGTATTTAGATTATAAGTTGCCTTCTATTTGTCCTCCCTTTTCTGTCCCTCCCTTTCTGTTGTTCTTTTAGACTGATTTTTTTCTTCTCATTCCATTTTTTCCCATCTACTAGTTTGAAAATTATACCTTCTATTGTCATTTTTTGTTATTATGCAGAACATTTTAGCTTCATATACAAGTTATCAAAATCTAAAGTTAACAAACATATGTATCCTTCTCTCAAACAATCAAGGCTAGCATATTTTAACTTCAGTCATGTGATTTATATGCTATTATTGTATTTTAAAACTTTTAAAAAGTTTCTATGGGCAGTCAATATGTATATTATCTGTTTTAAAACCTTAAAAAAGTTTCTATGGGCAGTGAGCATGCATTTAGAGATACCCCAAATTTTTCCTGTTATAATTCCTTCTTACTTCTCAGGGTTCCCCCTGGGGCTAATTTTCTTTTTCCATGGTTTGCCCTTCTTTTATTTATTGGTAGAGAACTCTTTCAGCTTTTACTTATCTAGAATTGTTTTTATTATGACATTGTTCATGTAAGGTATTTTCACTTGGCAGACTAAAGAGATCATCACTGACTTACAAAGAAGTCTGCTATTACTCTAAATGTATTCCTGTGAAGAGAATCTTTTTTTTCTCTGCCTGTTTTTAAGATCTTCTGTTTGCTTTGGTATTCTGCAGTTTCACCATGATATATCTGAGGGAAGATTTCTTTTTATTTATCCTGCTTCAGAGTCTCAGATTCTTTGGGGTTCTTGAATTTGTGGATTGGTATCTTGAATAATTTCTGGAAAATTATTACTTGTCATCTCTTCAAATATTTCATCTTCTATATTCCCTCACTCTATTCTTTATAGTACTCTGATTTGGTGTAGTCTGGAGTTTCTCATTTTGACCTCCATATTTGTTAACTCCTCTTTTAAGTTTTTCATCTCTTTGTATCTTTATAATGCATTTTAGTATCATATTTTCAGACTTGTTAACTGTTATTAATTTCTTCTTCATCTTCATCTAATGTGATTTAAACTCTAAGGAAGGGTGAGCCTCTGATATAAATTCTCAGTGAAGATTATTTTTCTTCCCCACACAGTAAAAATGTTTAAGATGGTCATCTATTTTAATTGCAACCACCCGGTGAGGCATTATATCTAGTTTGTCTTTTTCAATGAAATTTAACCATTGCGATTCTTGTTTTATGTGATTCTCTATTAGACTTCCCACCTTGGCTGAGTCCTGGAATTTGTTTTCTGAGCCCTACCCCTGCAAGACCATGAAAACAGAAACTCAAGTTCTGCTTGAGTTTAGCAAATGCCCTAGATATAAAAAGCCAGGTTCAGGATTCTGCTTACCTCTCTGGGTCTCTAGAATGCCTTACTTTATTGCTAGGACTATTATATACCCTAAAAGATTTTTAAAAATATTTTATTTTGAATTTTTAAGTTGTTTGTAGCAGAAGGTCAGTTAACTTATCAATTTTGCCATATTTTCTGGTCTCATCCCAGTTTTTTTCTTCCCCCTTAAGGATCATGATACCCTGTGCTGCCTCACTGAACCAGTGAGCGTCAGTACTTTAGAAGAAGGACAAATGGAGTCTGAAGCTGAGAAGTCATTGTTTTGGGTCCCAAAGAGGCCCTGATATTTAGACTGTAGTGAAGCAACAGTATAGAAATATGAGCTTTGTTGAGAGAAAAATGAGTTGTTCAGTATAGTGGAAGCTGTGGGGTGGGGCAGCCTGCAGGTTGCCAGTAGGTTGCCAGTAGCCAAAAAGGACAAGAGACATGTCCTTAGAGGTCTTGAGAATTCAGGACAGACCAAGGACCTACATGTAGACACCATGGACCTCTTTTTCCAATGGAATATGGTTCCCTGAACTTTCAACTAAACTCAGAAACCATTTCGAAGGAAACAGGTATATATTTTTGAAAGGAAACAGCAGTTCTGGTTAGAAATTTGAACCTTCAGTTTGTTTGAATAAGTATCCAAAAAGGCAGAGCTAAAACAAACAAATAAAAAGAGTCTATTTTAAATAGGTAAAAACTGGGACACCTCTAATTGGAATATTAAGCTTCCTGCCCACCTGATAGATAGGGATGTCTCATAAGAAGATATTTCCTTCTAAAGGGAAAGAGAAAATGACAAATATTGAAAATTTCACAGATACTGTGCCTTTGTATATTTTTTGCGTTGATATATAAGTACAAGTAATTCAGTTAATTAATTGATTTAAATGCAAAATGGTAATTATGGTAGAAAACCTAAGTTAACCAGGTTCCTTTCAATATTTACCTTAAAAAATAACATTTCTACTGTTGGTCTGGAATTTGAAACTAAATGATCTTAGGAATGAATACAGACTACTCCAAATTTCTCTCGGCTACTCAAACAGAAGACTAACTTTTGGGTGGCATGTCTGAGCTATTGTTGCTCAGCAAAACTCTGGCCTTCATTTGGAAACCAGAGGAAAAGGAAAAAGGCACTGCGTTAGCTAATGTTAAGTAACTTGACCATGTATTTCAAAATGGCTTGATCTAAGGGTCCTCCCACTTTTTGAAGTTTTTGAGGAAAAAAAGAAAATACTTAATAAACAGGGAAACCAGATAGCTCTCATTCAGATTAAATACAATACATTTCACTTCAAGTTTGAATGTATCTTATTTGAAAGAATTGTATTTTCTTCCAGTCTTGTTTTCACATAATTTATTTCTTAGCAAAAATAATTTTATTGCAGTGTATATTTAAATGCAATTAATATTTTGGCTGGAAAGACTTTCCATATAAATAAACTGTGATTAGGAAATGTGACATTCAGACCGTGGCATTCAGAATACTTTGGGTACCATAAGCATATATATTAATTTTATACCAGACTTAATCTTCCAACTTGACTGTTTATCTAACCATTATCTATTACACACGAAGGCAATGCAGGCAGAATAAGGAAGAGATAGTCATGGTCCCTACCTTTATGAAGCTTACAGTTTAAGAAGTATAAGCTATGAATCAACAAGGAAAGAGGCCAAGTTGTTGGATAAAGGACAAACAAGGGAGAATGAAGACACTCGCAGAAAAAGTGTGTTGTCCCAGAAACCAAGACTATTTGCTGAGATTATTCAGTCACACAGTCAGTATGACCAAAGACTAGCAAGCTGATTGTCTGAATGGATCTAAAAATTAAGTTGAAATATCAAATCTAGGAAAACCAACTAACAAACATTATGCTGAGTGAGACTCCAATTCTCCTGTTAATTCCTCAACAAGAACCCTCCAACACAGAGTGATGACTAAGGGGAGATTTAAGGAAATAGGACAGTGTGGAAATATGGCAGCTTCTTCATAGAGTCTCAGGCTGCATTGATGCCCACAACTATTTATCTCTCATTGGTGACAACTGCCCTGAGAACTAAGTTCATGCTGTTTTCACCTTTAAATATTATTCATTCTAAAAGGCAATAGGTAAAATTTGAATGAACAGACAGAATTTTTTATATCCGAGGATATCAATAGTTTTAAAATACATTAAAACCTTATTAAAACATAAGATTTCAGTTTCTTCTGTGACTAAGTTCCCTGGAACTATTTACAGGAACTCAAGTTATTTTCCCACACCTTGGGGAAAAGTTGTGAATTGAGAAGTTGTACTTCCAGACACTAAAAGGTAAGAAGCAATTAATTTTCATATTCAAGGAAGAAATCATTGAAAAAAGCTAGATTAAAAAGACAGAAGTTTTGGATTCAGCCATCGGATAGTGATTTTAAAATTTCCAAGTTACTAAATTAAAAAATATATATTTGGGTGAGCTCATGCTAGATAATAGGAAGTTAAAAGTTGGTTCATCTGTTAAGAGGCAATGATATTTTGCTGTTGGAATTAAGAGGAAAAGGACATGTGAGAAGTTTCAAGAAAGAAAGTTGAAGAATCTATGATTTTATTTTATTTTAAAATATTTTTTATTGGCCAGGCTTGGTAGCTCAGCCTGTAATCCCAGCGCTTTGAGAGGCCGAAGTGAGTGGATTGCCTGAGCCTGCGGGTTCGAGACCCACCTGGGCAACTTGGCTAGACCTCATCTCTACAATAAATTTTTAAAAAATTAGCTGGGCGTGGTAGCACGCACCTGTAGTTCCA
>NW_007247393.1:819594-825589 GCF_000164805.1 Carlito syrichta
CCAACTCAAAAAAAAAAAAAAATAACATTTTATTATGAAGATGTGGGGTACAATTCGGGGTTAGGTATACAGACATTAATTAGGCAGGTACCCTTGTTGATGAGGTGTGCCCCTCCCTCCCCTAGCGGTTTCCCTCAACAGCCAATCCCACCCTCCCCTCTCTTGACAGTTTCTCACTACTGCCAATCCCTTTCTTATGGTATTATAATTGTTCAAGTTCCGCTTATGAGCGAGAACATGCGGTACTCTGTTCTTTGTTTCTGTGATAGATCACTGAGTATGATTGACTCCAAATCCATCCAAGTTGCTGTGAAGTTCATATATTTGTCCTTCTTTATGGCTGCATAATATTCCATTGTGTATATATATGTACCACATTTTCTTTATCCAGTCCAGCTTCGATGACCAACGTGGTTGATTCCATGTTTTTGCTATTGTGAAGAGAGGACTTTCTGACATCACATGTATGTTTGTTGCAGCTCTATGATTTTATTAATGACAAATAAGGGAGGGGCAATGTAACTGAGAAACGAGGATCGCTGGTTAAGAGTTGGACTCCTCAAAACCATCACATGCCTCCCTGGTTATGGAAAGAGGTGGAGAAGGAGAGCGGTCAACTTATAGGGTTCCATGGTACAACTGGGTCATGGTGCCATGTGAACACAGGGAAACCAATGAAAACTGAACAAGAGAATTTGCATCCCACTGAGAAGGTGGAGGAGAAGAAATAGTGCTGCAGTCAGCTTAACTACATAGCTGTGTTTTTGTTGTCCTTCATTATCCTGACCCTGTATTTCTCTATTTCTGTGAATGACAAATGAAAGGGCGGTCTACCTGAGAACAAAAATTAAGGTGACTTACAGGGAGAACTGACAGTGGTCTCTTACATTTGGAAAATCTGGAAATTTGTTAATATTTTCTCTGAGTTGAGTTTCTGTGATGTCTCATATTAAAAAGAAGAGACTTCTGAACTTCCTCAAACTGAATGGGAAGGAAGTCATGGAATCAGTGGCGCTTCGGGCTGTTCGAGTCAATGTTCATGTCCACAGAGACTACACGTGTCATGAGACAAGCTGGAAGAGATTTAAACACAGCAAGTCACCAAGACAGCACATTTCAGAAGTGTTCAGCAGAAAAATGGACATGCTTGGGATATTGGAAAAAATTGAGTGTCACATCCTAAGTCTCTGAGTCGACAAATATCACCAACAAAGCATGAGAAAAGATCTTATTTCTCTTGCCTTTCCCTTCCTTTGTTCAAAAAGAAAGGGAAACATATTAGCTCTTTTACACCAAGACTCCAACGAGACAGTAGTTTTGCAATAAGATTTTTCTCTTCCATCTCTCCCACACATCCAGCTCTTGCTTTGTGACTGAAACTCGTATAAGAGTGGATTTGTTCAGTCAGCTGAATTGGATAGTAACCTTGCTAGAGAGAATATTTACAGATCAGTCCCAAACTTGAAGTAATGCAGCCCCACCCCACTGCTATCCCTCACCTGGAGTAAAACCTTTATACCATTGGGAAGTTTCTAATGAAAATGTACAACGAATTTGTCATAGTCTTTGATATTTCAGTAAGAGTAGTAAGGAAAAGCAACCCTGTATTGCTCTGTTCATAGATAATAGGCACTTCTCCAAATAAATTCTCCATAGTCTGCTTTTAGCAACTTAATTTCCACACCTGTGAAAGGTTCTCAGTGAAGGCCAGGGATGAAATAAAACATATTAGAATCAAATTTTGTTTATTTAGATGTGTGATGAGTTGGTCTTATTGCTTGCCACTTTTGTTAACATTTTTACAAAGCAAAATATTATATAAAAGTATAAAGGTAAAAAACATTAACAGAAATGCATTCTTCTCATCAGATTTTTAAACATTTCTTTATATTTTCTTTCTTCTAATTAAATGCCATTAATGTTATTTACTCACTCATTTTACAAGTGAGTGCATTATAATTAAATGCCATTTCAGTATTTAATCTTCACAACCTCCAGATTTTGTTTATAATTTACTTTAAACACTTTTGTCAATATAACTGCAAGATTGTAAAAGCTTTTCAGGGAACAGAAGTTAATAGAGTTGTTTATGTTGTACTAGCTTTTAAAAGATGTTCAAAAGGTCACGTGACTTGGTCTGTACTGGCCACCATGTCAGCACACCTCCCCAATCCATGGGCGTTTCTGTCTTGGTCCTGTCACGGTTAGACATTCCCAGGACTCTGGGGCCACCGGCGTGGTGACTCTCTGAGGCTGTTGCCTGCCCAACCTGACTTTCCTCTTCTTTGGATACTGGTACCTATATCCCCTCTAGGAAGAGTCTCCCAAGTTTACTTTATATGGATCATGGAATCTTTGCCTGGGTTCCTCAGACAGCAGAACCTGAGGGAAATGACTCAAGTGTTACTACT
The DNA here is from genome assembly GCF_000164805.1 of Carlito syrichta. Lineage (NCBI taxonomy): Eukaryota > Metazoa > Chordata > Mammalia > Primates > Tarsiidae > Carlito > Carlito syrichta. Next base: position 822,006 of record NW_007247393.1, read on the forward strand.
TTATTGGGAAGTGCAATCTCAGGGGTCAGGGGTAAGGAACAAGCAGCAGGAAGGAAGAAGGAAGGCGAGCCAATATGAGGATGTGCTATCAAGCCGTCCTCCAAGAAACCATCTAAACAGTATTCTTAGAGTCTCTCTTGAGAGAGGAAGAAGAAATGTTTATCTGTCCGTTTCCTTCTCTCTTAGGCCAGGGTTTGCTCTGAGTCCTATCACTAGAGTAGAAAGTCAGAGATTCAAATGAAGGCTGTCAGAGCCTGAGCTCCTGGCCACTTCACACGATCCTCTCATGATTGGTAGTCAGGGATGAGAGCTAAACATAGAATTGAAACAGGGAGAGGAAAGGAGTGTTGAGGGGAAGGTGGGGACCAGGGCAGAGTTTAGAAATGTGAAGTTGGGAACGCTTCTACACTACTGGTGGGAATACAAACTAGTGCAACTTTTTTGGAAGACAGTGTGGTGATTTCTGAAAGAATTAGAAATTGACCTTCCATATGACCTAGCACTTCCCCTGTTGGGAATATACCCAGAGGAATGCAAATCATTCTACAAAAAAGATACCTGCACAAACACATGTGTTGCAGTTCTGTTCACAATAGCAAAAACATGGAACCAAACATGCTCCATCAAAGCTGCACTGGATTTAAAAAATGTGGTATATATACACAATGGAATATTATGCAGTCATAAAGAAGGATAAACATATGGACTTCGCAGCAACTTGGATGGATTTAGAGTCGATCATATTCAGTGATCTATCACAGAAGCAAAGAACACAAAGAGCACTATATGTTTTCACTCCTAAGCGGACCTTAAACAATTATCATAATACTATAAGAAAGAGATTGGCAGTAATGGGAAACTGCCAGGGGAGGGAGGGTGGGGTTTGTAGTTGAGGAAAACTGCTAGGGGAGGGAGGGGAATACCTCTTCAACAAGGGTACCTGCATAATCAACGTTTGTATACCTAACCCTGAATTGTACCCCACATCTTTAAAATAAAGTAAATAAACTAAAATAAAAAAGAAAGGAAATGGGAGATTGACCAGAGAAGGATTTGTTGAGGTGATAATTTGAGTAAAGAACAAAGCAAGCAGGTCTCTAGGAAAAGAGCCTGCCAGGAAATGCAGAGCAACTGAGGTGATTTGAGGAACGGTGAAGTAAAATGTGGTGGAAGAGTGTGAGGGAGGGAGAGGGCAGGAGGAGACAAGGTCACAGAGGAAAGAGGGATGCAGACAGTGCAGGGCCTTAGAGACCACTTGAGCTCTTGGCTCTGATTCTGAGATGGGAAACCACTGGTAGGGCAAGAGCAGAGTGGTGTGCTCTGACTTAAGTTTGAATAGGATCACGACCATCACAGAGTGGGAGGAGCTGAAGTGGAAGCAGGAACAGGCAGTTAGGAGGCTCTTATTGTCTCAGGGTGAGAGAGAATGTGTCTGGAACTAGGATGGTGAGAGTGGAGGTGATGAAAACGAATTGGGCCCTCGGGCCATTGCCACCATTGTCAGGCCATTGTGGTCACTGCCTTGCAAAGCTATGGTGTGCTCTTTGAAATATGGCCAGGCCATGATTTCTTAAGATTTGGCCCCCTCCCCTCCCTTGGGGAGGTGAATCTCCTCTTTCTCTCTCTCCAATTTACTTTCCAAGTAAACTATATTTTCAATCCAAAAATAAATAAATAAATAAAAGAAGATGCAAGCAAGTTTTATTAATGAATTAAGTTAAAATAAATAACTAGATAATTTTTAAAAGCTCAATACTGGAAAATTTAAAAGGACATTTACATAACATGTGAGACAAAGGAGAAAGTACAGTGAAATTTAAAAACAAAATCTCTAGAACCAAAGCAAAAGGTTTGGAATGTAACTTCAGCATACTTGAAAATGTAAACACTTAAATTCTTATATTAAATAGGGAGAGAGGCTAAAAGTTAATGAGATAAACATCTAGCTTGAGAAGTTATGGAAATAATTGTAGAATGAACCCAGAGAATTAGAAGGCAGGAAATCATAAACTATAAGAGCAGACACTAGCCGGGCTTGGTGGCTCAACCTGTAATCCCGCGCTTTGGGAGGCTGAGGTGAGTGGATTGTCTGAGCCCGTGGGTTCAGGACCCGCCTGGGCAACTTGGCGAGACCTCATCTCTACAATAAATCAAAAATTAGCTGGGTGTGGTGGCTCACGCCTGTAGTCCCAGCTACTTGGAAGGCTGAGGCAGAAAGATCGCCGGAGCCCAGCAGGTCGAGGCTGCGGTGGCCGGGAGCGGCCATTGCACTCCAATCTGGGTGACAGAGTGAGACTCCAACTCAAAAAAAAAAAAAAGAGCAGACACTAATTCATTAGATGATACATATAAAATGGAATCATCAAAACCAAAAATTGTTTCTTTAAATATGAATAAAATGGATATCCTTGGCCAAACTGATTGAAATAAAATAAATAATACTGAGAATAAAAGCTATAAGCATAGGTGCTGAGAGATTAAGAAAACAATAAAAGGATATTATAAATAACTTTATGCTAATGAATATAATAACTGAAATAAATAAAATGATCAAACTCCTGGGCAAAAGTGATATAACAAAATGGAACCAAGAAAAAACAGAAAACCTGAGTACTGCAACAACCACAGAAGAAGTAGAATGAGTAGTTGAAATATTCTCTTGAAGAATTCCACAACCTTATTTTTTTACTGACAAATTCAACAAAACATGTGGGAAACATATATTTTGGGATGTAAAAAGGAAGCAATATTTTCCAGTTCATTTTGTGAGGCAAGGATAACCTTAATGAAGATAGTAAAAGAAAATGACTTGATTTTATTTACAAATGTCCATGCAAATATCCTAAAGGAAATATTAGCAAACTGAATTCAACAATCTGTAAAGAAAGTTCATACATCATGACCAACTGGGATTTAACTGGAAACACAAGGTTAGTTTAAAATATGTTAAGTCATTGAAATTGATGTGAAACCAATGAAAGTATAACCCTCTGAGCACATCTCAATAAATGCAGGAAAAAAGAGCTTTATATGGTTCAGTACACATTCAAAAAAAAAAAACTTATCAAAATGGAAACTCCTTAACCTAATACAGAGCATTTATGTCCCAACAGACTTTTAAAAACAGATTAAGCTGAGTCTTAAGTGTATGTGAAATACACAAGGGCCAATGAGCGCCAGCTGCCAAAGAATAGCAAGGTAGGGTACTCACCCTACTATATACTAAGACTTAACGAGATGCAACATCATTGTCATCAAGGCAGGAGGGAGCTGTACAAGGAAAGACAAACTGGAAAACTGCAGTGAACCAAAACAGATCTACAGCTGGTAGAAGTGAGATATTTTACAGGCTGGTCATTGCAGGTTAATGGTGGATGATGCCAGGACAATTGTTTATGCAAGAACAGGGAGGTGGTGGGGAAGGAGGGAAAGAGAGAGGGAGAGAGAGAGAAGGGAGAGAGGGAGGGAGGGAGGAGAGAGAGGGAGAGAGAGACAGAGAGAGAGGGGAAGTGGGGAAGAAAGGGAGAGAGGAAAAGAGAAGAGGAGAGGGGAAGAGAGGGAGGGAGGCGGGAGAGAGAGAGGGG